>NC_077229.1:9267526-9402526 GCF_027887165.1 Monodelphis domestica
GAGAATTTGAGGGGATTAGGATAGCAAGTAGTTAATTGTGGGAATGCAGTGCATCACTGACTCCATCTTGTGGCTCTATTCTGGGGCTAGTTTAGTTTCCTTTCAATTCAGTTATGGTAGACGTCCAAATTCTTTCTGTGAAAAAGTTTATTCAATTGTGGGAACTGAAAGACAACTTTATTGCAGGGTTTAAGCATAGCTCTGCATGGCAGGGAAACCGAACCACCTGTACCTGCTGTTTAGAAACCCTTAACCAAAGACCCAGGTTTTGTTGACCAGAAACACAATTAGATTGTAAAATTCAAGTAAGGAGATTTCTTAACATTGTCCTTTTCAAGCAACCCGTATGTCTTATCTGAAAACTGGCCCCATAGTGATCAGTTTTTCTTTTCATGTTCCTCTGGTTGGAGGTAGACACTTAGGAGGCATTGGACACCTCTTTTTCTGAATTCAAGGAATTGTGCTTGTTCACTCTCCTCCTCCTCCCAGCTTGGAAAGTCCCTAATCTTCCATCCAATTAGAAATCAGATTACCTAATGTTATATTGCTTCCTTTTCATTTTAATTTGTCTTAAGTAATTCTTTTTACTATGTAAAAGTCTGTCTCCCCCTGCATTAGAAGCTCATCCCTAAGCTGATGAAGGGGTTCTGGTCCTGATTTGTTAGGCCATTGGCATACATTGCTTAATAAATTAATATGTTCAAAAGATCAAAGCTTTTTTCCCTCAGTTATCCATCTTGTGCTAGTTCAATCTAGAATACTATCCCAGAATTCCTTCACAAGGCTCTAAAGGTACTTAAGAAATTATCTGTATCATTCTGGGATATCTATGTTTCACTAACTTGGGAACTTGGGAACAGCTGAGGCTCACCTACTTTGTTCATTGCACTGATGTTTTCCCTCAATTTCTCTAGTTTTGCAAGTGGTAGCACACTGTTAAATCCCCTTATTTCAAGATTTTGAAAATGTTTCTCTTTATCTGTCTTTTGTGCTACACATTTAATGCTCACTTGAGTATTCTTGATTTTACTCCTCCAGTTCTTTAGCCATCATCAATAAGACCCTCAATACCTCCAGGCAAGATGATTGAATTAATCAATTGGTCCAATAAACATCTGTTTTTGTTGTTCTGTCATTTTAGTAATATCCAACTCTTCATGACCTTACTCATGTAATCAAAGTTATTCATTTCATTTTTCATAATGTTCTCTATGTCTTCCTTGATCACATATTCTTTCCTTATCTCTAAGTCTGACAGATAAACTACTTCATGTTTCCCTAATTTGTTTATGGCATCACCCTTTTTTTCTAGATCAAGTATTTATTTTGACTTTATCTTTGTATGTGGTGGGCAATGTTGGTCTGTGTCTGGTTCTACTATCTAATACCAGAAATTTGTCCAATCCATAATAAAACAAATGAAGGAGATCCTTGAGCTAATAATTATTTATTAAAGGGGTCTAGTCTCCTTTAATGAATGGGATCTCAGATCTTTCTCATGATGTGAGATGATCTCTTACTACATCATGCAGACTATATAATTCTCAGGTCCTATAAAGTCCAGGTAATGTACCACAATACACAAATTCTCATTGGTTGTCCCATGGTCATATTGGTGGTCTTTAGGCAATGGGAAGAAGTTGGCCAGTGTAAACCTTAAAATTTCTTAGACTTATGAATGCTGGAAATTTCCCCATTGGGAAATCTCATACTGGAAAAAATTTCCTACTGACAGTAAGAACCCCCTTGGCATGGGAGGATCCTTCTCCTCCCTACTTGGGACTGCTTTAGGACAGAAACCTTTTGCTGAACAATGGAAAGGGCTTTGACCTATGCTTAAGCATAGAACAGGAAGTTCTTTGAGTCATGATTGATTTTAGAATTGATACAATAGAGATACTTGGAATGACAGAACTAGGTCTTGGAAAATACAATTTCCACCCTACTTAGAGTAACAGGATTTAGGAAGGGCTGCAGCAAAGGATCAAGATTTAATTATTTGAGAATATGACCTTCAACAGACATGTGCAAAGGGGCAGGCCTCTGGGCGGTCCTGGGTTAAGCTAGAGCCACCATTGGCACAGGGAAGACATGGACAGTGATTGGTAGATGTGAGAACTGAGGGGAGGGAACTTAGATGGTTTCCTTAAAGATAGCGGGGTCTGAGGACTAGGAGTTCAAGAGGTTTTGCTCTGAGAGGTTGTGCTCTGAGAAGCTTGCTCTGAAGGAGGCTGGAGGTGGAGGCCCCTGAGACTGTTTCTCCATTTTGGTCATGTGAGTGATAGGGACTGATCTCTTTTCTTTGCCTCAGCTATCTAAGGGCTTGGGCCTTTTGGCCCAGCCTAAACAGAGGGGGTATTTAAGCCCTATTCCCTTCTCTCTTCTCTCCGCTTTCTGTCTCTCTCTCTCTCTCTCTCTCTCTCTCTCTCTCTCTCTCTCTCTCTCTCTCTCTCTCTCTCTCTCTCTCTCTCTCATACCTTTCTTCCTCTGTTTGTAATTAAAAACTCCATAAAAGGTTGACTGCTGACTTGAGGATTAGATCAAGTTATGGATAGATAATGGATCAATAAATCAATTCTTTTTCACAGCTATACTATATTCCACTTTTCCTAGAAATTTTTGTCAAATAGTGAGTTCTTTGCCCAAAAGCTTGGATCTTTTGTGTTTATCAAACACTAGGTTACTATGGTCAATAACTACTGTGTGTTGATTACCTAGCCTATTCCATTGATCCTCTACTCTATTTCTTAACTACCAAATTGTTTTGATGATTACTGAATTGAGATCTGGAATTGCTAGGACTCCATCATTTTTTCCCCTAATTCTCTTGATATTCTTGATCTTTTGTTCTTCCAGATTAATTACTCTATAAAAAAAATTTTGGATAGTGTAGCATATCAGGCATCTTAGCATCTTGGAAGTATGATTGATGTATTGATATTGTATGCTGTATATTCATTTACCAGACACATGGTCAGATCACTTGATGTTCATTGTATGGAAAGCGACAGTCCAAAGGACTAGCAAAGGACGGGCAAATTCCTGGGCTGGACCTTGACAGCCATGCTGCCCTGGCTTGGAGTACATTCATTTGCAAACTCAGGTTGGATTAATCTCCTCCTCTTTGATTCCATAATTGTCAATGCTACCGATGTAAAAACCTATGTCATGTTATGTATTCATTGATCACCGCCCAATCCACATTCCTAAAACCTCCAATAAATACTGGGGAACAAGCGTGAATCTCTCTCTTACTTTCCTGAATCTTCTGACTTCTCTGTCCTATCTTTTCCTGCTGATCTCTCTTTCTTCACGACGCTGTCATCCCCATGATTCCTATTTATGCTCGGACTCTCTTATCCATAGGAGGCATTAAGGAGTTGTTACTCCCCATGTGTTTTCTTATTCTTCGTGTTTCCCTTTAATTAATTATCCAAGGAAAATATTAAGGAGTTCGCACCTCTTCCCATGTGTTTTAACTTGTTGCTTCTGAAACTTTATTATTCAACTATTTCCTTAGTCTCCCTTCTCCTTCTCAGGTTATTACCCACAGGTAAAAATCATATAGGGACTCCAGGCCAGTCCTTATAGATAGCTTGATTAGTATGGCACTATACTAATAGGTATATGTGAACTAATTTAGGTAAGATTGTCATCTGTATTATATTGGTCCAGCTAACCATGAGCAATTACTATTTTTCCAATTGTTTTAAGTCTGACTTTGTGTGTGAAAAGTGTTTTGTAATTGTGTTCTTATAGTTGCTGGGTTTATTTTGGTAGGTGTATATTTTTTTAAAATTCATTTATTTGTTGCATTAAAAAAATAATTTAATTCCCTCCCTTCTTGCTATCCACCCATTAGAGAGGGCATCATTTGACAAAAAGATATATGTATATATAAAAAAGTCTTACTTATTTCTATTTATCAGTTCTTCAGAGGTAAACATATACAAGTGATTCTTCAAATAATATTTCTGTTGCTATATATAATGTTCTCTTGGCTCTGCTCATTTCACTTTTCATAATTTCATATAGATCTTACCATGTTTCTGAGACTAACTCATTCATCATTTCTTACAGCAGAGCAGTATTTCATCACAATCATATGCCACAATTTGGTTAGCAATTAACAATAGGTATACACAGTTTTATAACTCCTTGAACATAATTCCACATTTATGTATCTTTGATTTCTTCATCCAAAAACTCTGTCCATATCTTTTTTGCCATCTATCAATGGCAGAATGGCTCCTCTTCTTACATATTTGACACATTTCTCTATATAGTTGAAATATGGGACCTCTGATAAACTGCCTATGAAAATTTTTTTTCAACTTGCTGATTTTTTTTCTACTCTTGGCTACATTACTTTTAGTTGTTCAAAAACTTTTCAATTAAATGTATTCAAAATTATCCATTTTATATCTCACAATGCTTTCTCTTATTGATTCATAAACTCTTCTCTACCACTTGTTTCCTATTGTCTATAATTATTTTGAATAGAATGTCCTTTCCAATCTCCTGACCTTTGTAAATAGAAATGCTGATGATCTGTGTGGCTTTCTTTCATATTGTGCAACTTTGCTGTAGTTGCTCATTGTTTCTATTAGTTTTGGGGTTTTCTATTTATACCATCATATCATCTACAGAGTGATAACTTTGTTTCCTTGTTGCCTGTTCTAATTCCTTCAATTTCTCTTTCTGAAATTATTCTATAGCTAGCATTTCTGGTGCAATATTAAATAGCAGTGGTAATAATGAACAGGATATCCTGGATTCACTCCTGTTCTTATTGTGAAAGGTTCTAGTTTATCCTCATTACAGATAATACTTGCTGATGGTTTTAGATAGATGCAATTTATAACTTTAAGGACAGCTCCATTTATTCCAATGTTTTCTAATGTTTTTTATAAGGAATGGGCATTGCATTTTGACAAAAGCTTTTTTTTCTACATATATTGCAATATTCATATGGTTTCTTTTGGCTTTGTTATTGATATGATCAGTTATGTTGATAGTCTTCTTGAAATTGAACTATCCCTGTTTTCCTGGTATAAAACCCATTTGGTCGTGGTGCATGATCCTTGTGATATAAGGCTGTAATCTCCTTGCTAGTATTTTCTTAAAATTTTTGCATCAATATTCATTAGGAAGATTGATCTATAGTTTTCTTTCTCTGTTTTAGCTCTTCTGGTTTAAGTATCAGTACCATACTTGTGTCATAAAAAGAATTTGGAAGAATCCCTTCTTCTAAAGTTTTTTTTTCCCCCCAAATACTTTATGTAGCTTTGGAGTTCATGGTTCTTTGGATGATTGGTATAATTCACTTGTAAATCCATCTGACTCTGGGGTCTTTTTCTTAGGGAATTATTTTATGGTTTGTTCAATTTATTTTTCTGTGATGGAGTTGTTTAAATATTCTATTTCCTCTTTTGTTTACCTGAGCAGTTTATATTTTTGAAAATATCCACTTAGATTGCCAGGTTTATTGGCACATAGGTAGTGGGCAAAATAACTTCCAATAATTGCTTTACTATCTTCTTCACTGGTTGTGATTTCACCTTTTTTGAAACTGGTAGTTGGATTTTTTTTCTTTTTTAATCAAATTAACCAATGGTTTTTGTATTTTACTTTTTATTTTAAATAAAACCTTGTCTTATTTAGCAGTTCAACAGTTTTCCTACTTTCAATTTTATTAATTTCTCCTTTGATTTTCAGGATTTCCAATGTGGTCTTTAATTGGAGATTTTTTTATTTGTATTTTTTCCTAGGGTTTTTTTTTTTTTTTTGGATGCCCAATGTACTGATTCTATTCTTTCTCTCTTTTATTAATGTAAGCATTTAGAGACATAAATTTCGGCCAAGTACAATTTTGACTGCATTCTATGAATTTTGGTATGCTGTCTCCTAATTGTCATTCTGTTTCATGAATTTATCTGTTGTCTCTAGAAGTTATCCTTTTACTACACTTTAACCATTCTAGAGGAGCAGATCATTTAGTTTCCAAGCTGCTCCCTTGCTGCGTGTCATTTGTATTGTATTCCAGTTGGAAAGGATGCATTTTCTACTTCGGTGGAAGGATTTTTGTGCCCTATCAGCTGGCCAAGTTCTGCGAAAGGCCCAGGAACGTGAAGAAGGGCAAATTCCTCCTATTCCCATTCCGTTTCCCCAGAGCGTTATCATACAAAAGATTCCCAGGTTCTATTAACTCCTTCACTTCTTTCTGGCTGACTTTTTGCTTGGATTTCTCCAGTTCTGAGACGGGGAGGCTGAGATCTTGCCCTACTCCGGTTGTACTGAACTTCTCTTTCAGGTTCCTTGGCTGCTGTGCCAAGGTTCGAGATAACCTAACCGCAAGGGACTCAGGATGGAAAACGCTACCCAGAGCCAAGGAAGAGAATGCTGGCAGTGTGATTGCCGTGCGCCACTTCCTTTCCTCCACGCATTTCGTATCGAATGTGTGATGTGTCTCATTTCACAGCACGAGAAACACGGAGACAAGCACTGCAGGGCGGGGGCGGGGGGTGGGGGGGAAGGAATCGCAATCACCATCGTCCAAAATTGTTTCTGCTGCAATTGAGAAAAACGTTTAAGTTAAAAGAGAAACACAGGTTCAGGGCCAGCCCCGTCCGAGCTCTTCGGGGCGTTTTCTTGGCAAGGGTACCGGCTTCTCGTGCCGTCCTTCTCCAGGGGATCCTTTTGTTCGACAACCAGAAATCAAGCAAACGGCCGTCCTCACTCAGTCTCGGAGGTCTCCCGGCTTCCAGGCCCAGCATTCTAGCCACGAATCCAGGATCGTAGCTGGCTCCAGATTTGGGAAAGAACAGCGCAAAGCGCTCTGGGCGGCGCTCCTGGTGTACCGCGGCGGAGTACTGGTCAAGAGGGACCTGCCCCCCGCGATGGAGAGTTCGGTACCGGCTCCGCGACGCGGAGAATGCCGGGAGAAGGACCCGAGGGGTCCCTGAGGGCTGGATGAAAAGCCCCCGCCATCGCCTTCCACCCCGTTCGGAGCAGCAAACCTTTGGGTGAAGGGAGGGGGCGGGGCGAGGGGCGAGGCCTATGCCGGAGGGATAAGTGGGTGATCGAAGCTGTGGGAACTCCCGGGGCCAGAGCTCCGGGTTATTCTCTGGACTTTCCCTTTTCCGCTGGGTTCCGCACTTCTCTCCTCCATCTTGGATCTGCCAAGTCGGGCAGCGATACTCTTCTTCTCTATGGGAAGGGGTGAGGAGAAGGGACCCCCTGCCCCTTCCCCCTTGTGCGATCCCTTTTCTCCCCTCACTTTCCCCTCCTCCCCCTCGCTTTGCCCGCTCCCTCCGTCCTTTCTTTTCCTCCTCCCCCATCCCTTCCTCTCCCATTTTCATCCCTTTCTTCCCTCCCTTCCCCATCCCTGTCTCCCGTTCCCCAAATCCCTGCTCTCACATGGATATCCCCATTAGCTCCCCCACGCGCCCTCTAGCTCCAGACCCCTCCCCCACACCCCATATTTCTGGAGCTTCTCCCCCAGGACTGGAGCCTCAGACGCTCCCTCCCCCTCCTCCACGCATTGCCAGGACTGCTGAGGGCATGACCAGACCCCTCTTCCCCTCCCCCCCTGGCCCCCAGAACCCAGCGGGGCACCCACTAGGCCCTTCCTCAGGGCTGCATATATTCCTAGGTGAAGGCAAATATATTCCTGGAATTTTCATGAATAGAGATTGAGAAGAATGCTGAGCACAGATCTACCACAGTAAAATATGTGGCTGTGATGGGAACAGAGGAGATAATTATGGCTCCGTTTGGAACCAGAAGAGGCCTTTCTATGACATGATT
Source organism: Monodelphis domestica (assembly GCF_027887165.1). NCBI lineage: Eukaryota > Metazoa > Chordata > Mammalia > Didelphimorphia > Didelphidae > Monodelphis > Monodelphis domestica. The sequence continues at coordinate 9,275,336 of NC_077229.1, forward strand.
ATTTACAGCCCTTAAATCCTGTACAAATCAATATACATGTTTTCCATCTGTCTCATTTTTACTTTTTTACAGGTAGAATAGGTGCATTATATTCAGATTTGCTCAATTAATGAACTTATCACTGGGATAATTCTCTAAATTGCCTCTTTTGATAGGGGATGCTGAGGAATGGAAGGAGGTGCAACACCTTTTGTCTTAATTTGAATAGAAGCAGCTGATTTGAGTAGGCCTACATCAGAAGATGTGGCCCAGAGAAAATCAGGTTTTTCCACTGGGATTTTAAAGGTGGGAGGCTCCTTCACCTTCACCTTCACCTTCACCTTCACCTTCACCTTCACCTTCACCGACTGTTTAAAAGAAGTACAGAAAACAAATTTAAAGATTCCTCAGGTAATTCTAGCATTATAGAGCTATCTTGAGAGCATGCTATTGTGGTTCTAAGTTTGCATAAAAGATCTCTCCCTAACAAATTTATAGGGGAACCAGGCATTTAAAGGAAAGTGTTCTATTGATAGGGGTCCCATAGACACCATTCAAGGAGAAAGCTTTGGGATCTTTAGAGATGCTCTTGATACATCTACTACATTTAAAGAGCCAATAGAATTGCATTCAGAATTGGATTTACTAACCAATATTTATCTGGAAGCTCCAGTGTCTAAGAAGCAATCATAATGTGTTTGCAACCTTCAGGGTCAAATGTGGTTCATTACTATGATGGGAAGAATGGACTGGGATAACTGGTGTTAAAACATCAGAGTCTGGGAAATCAAAGGTTTCACTCTCCAATTCCAGAGCCCTTACCAACCCACTCCCCCACCTCACACCTTCATTAAGATCCTTGGCCATTTCCCTGGAGTTTCCTACACTGAGGGGGATTACCACCCTGATTATAGCATGGACAAGCCCCATTTGAAGTATTTTGATGTGAATCATGATATGCCTCATCTGGATTATTATTTCCACAATTGTTTCTATTATTTCTAAAGTTATTATTATAGTTGCTATTATTCCTAAAATTTATATTATTTTATACCTGATTCCACTTCTTACAGTTCATCATTATGTGACCCCTTTTCCCACAGAATTGACACATTAGTGGTTGATTTGTGGATTCCTGCAAAGGGGCTATGGTCACTCCTTGATTTTCTTTTTCTTTTCTAATTTCCTCCTTAAAAGTTTTTATTTCTTTCCTGAATGCCTCCACTGAGTCAGTTATCTTCATCTTTCTTTTCATGACTGTTAAAGACATAAACTGCTACTCTCCTCAATTCTTCAAGATCCACATTAGCCCACTTTGGGCAGTTTGTCTTAAAATAATCTTTGACCACTTTACAAGTTTTCTACAAACTGTTTCATCTACCACCTGACATTCCTTTCTGTGGAAAGATTCAGGTCTACATATCTACTTCCTAGCTCAATAAGTCTATCCATAAACTGGTGTAATAAATAGGATGCTGGTGTGTCAATTGTAATAACTAGATACTCTGGCTGACTAGAGAGATACTAGGGGAATCCTTTTCCTGGGAACATTCCAAATAGAATGTTATGTTTCATCCCCAGCTTTCTGTCTTCCATGCATGAAAATTCTCTCTTCTTTCATGCCTCTTCCACATTGGGAGGGGTTTTCATCCTATTTTTGTTTAAGGTTTTTGAATTTTGTTAATGTACCAGGCCTATGAGAATAAACTCTCATTGTCATTAGTAATGCCTCTCTAGCCTGGAATAGTTTTAAGTAGTATTGTTCATTGTCAGAGTTCCATTTGGGGTCTTCCCAGGGCCAATGAATTGCTCTCCTTCCTTGGGCCTGATTAACAAAAGAAACAATTTTATTTTTTTTTCTCTTTCCATTAAAAAGGCTTGGAGCAAATTTCCATGTCAATCCATGTGGGATCATAAGTGCTGTAAATACTTTCTACCTTTTTCTATAACCACAATAGGCTCATCTTCAAAGGAAGGGGTATTTTCCTTGAATCAATATCTTGTGGGGTAAAAGATGTATGGTGCCTAAGAGTCACTAAATCTCTGCTTTTATTGTAAGTGGGTTCTTCCCTTAAGGGGAATAGGTTTTAACTGAATTATTTTCAATTTCTGTTACTTGGCTTGACTTCGGTTGCAATGGAGTAGGTAAGGAGGTGGGGAGGAGTGATAGGGGCAGGGGGAGAAATGGGTTAGGTAGGGACAGGAATAGGTCAGATAGGGTAAATGTGGGTAGTTTTAGAGGTAGTTTTAACAGGATAAGGAATAGTTTGAGCAAGAGGTGAGGTGGTTTGAGTAGGAACATAAATGGTTTAAGTAGGACGAGAAATGCATAGGACAGAACAAGAAAGAGAATGAGTAGGCTTAGATGGTGAGGGGGTGTGGGGAGATGAATCTCCTTTCTGAATCTTGGGATTGCTCAAGTTTTCTCAAGGGTTTTTATCTGGGTCTTAAGATCAATCAAGCTATCTTCCTTTTTTTTTTTCTCAAGGTGAGCCTTGAGATCAATTGAGCTATCTTACAGTTTTTTTTTTCTTGAGGAATAGGCAAACTACAAGATATCCTATTAGTATAAGTACACCCAGGAACAGTGCTAAATAAAGCCATTGTGAAATGTTCTCCAGAAACAGGAGCTGTTTGAGATAAGCAGGAAACTGTTCTTTTAGGGTGTGGGCCACATTCTCCAGCATCATATTCAGTAGCCTATTTGTTATTTTTCAATCTAATTATTAAAGTGCTTGTAATTCTACTTTCTGTCAGTAGGTGGTGCTACCCTACTATGTACTGGCAAGGGGTTAGAATCTCAGAAGGCTAGTGGCCTGGGTCTTCCATGGACTTGAGAGAAAAAAAATTGGAGTAAGTACAGGCACATCCTAATTAGCCTTAGCTAAGAGGGTGTTAAGTTTTCTACTCTCTTCCCCCTAGGGGTAAAAATGCCAGGGCCAAGTGGTTCTCTGAGCTGGCCTGGGGTGGGGATAGGGGGTAAAAAACAGTTTGGTGGATTGCTGGGATTTTGCCCTTTGTGAACTCTGAAAGCCTTTCAGAATTAAAGGAGCAGTTTAACTTATTTTTGCTGCTGCTTCCTCTAACTCCTATCCCTAGCATTCCACCTCCTGCTTAAGCTAATGCTAGAGACATGTGAGGTTTCAGGAATGCCTTAAAGAATTATGGACTTCAAGATGGAAGCTTGTGGGGACAGGGTTGCTTCCCCCAGTCAAGGAATCCCCAAAGGTGAAAGCCCTGAAGGTGAAAGCCCTGAGGGGCCGATTGTTGTAAAAGAAAACTATTGAGCTGTTTTAACAAACTTACCCTTCCATACAGCAAACAGATCAACAGCTGTAGGTTCCTAACTCCAGAATTAGCTACTCAGAACTGACTAAAGGATAGTTTTAGAGATAGTAAAAAGTAAAGAAAATTATCAGAAGATTGAGAGTGCTAATCAAAGCTTTGTGATCTGCCAATTAATGTAAGATTTAAAATTAGGTTTGACTAATATGAATTGTAAAAGTAATATTGTGGTCGACGTTTATAAAATATTAATCCTTCAGTCAGAAAAACAGTTAGCAGCTTTTATTTACAACTGGGTAGATATGAAATATAGGAAAGAAATAGGGGAAAAAATTGCCTAGCTACAAATACCCTAATCCTAGACCGCAAATATAGATCCAAAAGTGAGTCTCACCAGAATCCAAAGTCCTAATTAGGAAGCTGAAATTTGAAGAGCCAGGAGATACTGAAAAAAACACTGAGAGCCTTCAGCATACATGAGACTAAGACGACCGTCGAGAATCTCACCAGAGCTCACGCTGAAGAGTGTCCCACCGAAGCACCAACCAAGAAAGGGTCTCCTCGCTGAAGAACCAAGGATGCAGAGTGAATCTTGTCCTTTGGTCTTGCCTTTTGTATTTTTTTCCATGTCACTTCCTGTCTCTCTCGCACTTCACAGGAACCAATCACAGTCTCCCAATTTGCTTAGCACTACCCAAGAGGGGCAGTGCTGGTGGCTTTTGGGGTTGTGAACTAGTAAGTGACTTGTGAGCTCTCTTACTTAATGGTTAGCTAGGTACTAAGTAGGGGTACTTTAAGTTCTTGATTTGATTAAAATTAAACTAAATAAACTAATAAAAATAAACTAAGAGAGTCTAAGAGTCTAATTCTCTCTTCACACTAATGAGGACCAGGGGAGGAGTTGGCAAATGAAGACAGAGTGCTTCTGTTTAATGTCCAGTCATACATACAAGAAACATTATATTGTGGGTCATTTGTTCATCAAGGATTGCAATAGAAATGATAAGCATTTGCAAAAAAGACTACTATGAAAATAATTTGGGGCAGCTAGGTGACTCATTGGGTAGAGCCAGGTCTGGAAAAGGGAGGTCCTGGGTTCAAATCTAGCCCTCAACTTCATCCCAACTGTGTGACCCCGGGCAAATCACTTGACCATAATTGCCTAGCTCTTATTGCTCTTATGCCTTGGAAGCAATACTTAGTATTGATTCTAAGAAAGAAACATTTAAAAAAATATATCTTCATGACTATACTCCATTGCATACAATGTTCTCCAGTTTCTTAAGTGGCTGTTTCAGTTCAGATGAGTTTTTGAAGTTCTCTCAATTTGCCATTTTCAATTTTTTCTTGTAAAATAAGATTTAATCCCATACATATACAATCATTAGTTCAGCTATTTGAAAGTAGTTGAACAGAAGGTAGTTTTGGAATGAGGGCACTAGTAGTTGGCAAGAGCATTCAAGGGGAACAGGGTAATTCTTAACCTGGGGTCTGGAAACCCTTTAATATATATTCTTCTTTGAAAAACCTCTACCTCCTTAGAACCAATACTAAGTAGTTGTTTCAAGGCAAATAGCAGTAAGGGCTGGGCAATGGAGATCAAGTGACTTCTCCAGGGTCACAGAGCTAGGAAGTATCTGAATCCAGGTTTGAACCTGGATTCTATCTAACAATTCTATCTCTAGGCCTGGCTCTCTACCACTGAGCCACCTAGCTGCTTTAATACACATTCTTGAAAACTGTAAATTAGTTTTCATTTATTATCTTATGCATCTTTTATACTCTTGCAACTATCACTCTGAGAGGGGGTCCATAGATTTTTCCTGATTGCTATAGAGGTTCATGACACAAAAAGTTTGAGAAAGAACATGGAAGATGGCACTTGAGCTATATCTTCAAGAAAGAAGGGAATTGTATGAGGTAGGGGTGAGGAAGGAGTCCATTCCAGACTTGGGGGTAACCAGTCCGCAGGCACAGAGATGGGAGATGCTGTGTGGGACAGTGAGTAAAGCCCAGGATTTCAAAGTCAGAAACAGCTGAGGTCGAATACTGCCTCAGACACCATGCTTACAGATAGTTGTGTAACCATGGGCAAGTCACAGAACCACATTTGTGCCTCAGTTTCCTCGTCAGGAAAATAGGGGTGATTTCGCTTACCTCCAAGAACTGTTGTAGGGATGAAATATGAAATAACAAGTGAAACAACATTTGTTATAAATCTTAAAGTACTACATAAATGCTTGCTATAATCATTAGGAACATTTGGCTACATAGCAGAGTGGAGAGTAATTTCCACTGAGGTTAGAGAGATAAATTGGAGCCGTGGGAGTTTACCGAGTAGGCAAGCCTTTTGGTTAGATCTGGGCTTAAGGAAAATTGTGCTGACAGCTATAGGAGGACCTAGAGTATGTATACTGTGTAATTAGGATTTGCTCCCCAGAACTCTAAATTCCAGCATTCCACTTTCGTCCTCATGTTAAGTCCTACATTTTGGAGATAGTTTTGGGTAGCCCCACCTCACTCTCTTCTCCCCTGATCGGGGTTTGTGGAGGTGGGGCGAGTCCCAGGCAGATTTTTTTCTCACGTCTTTACTCGGGCTTTTACTTTTGTTCTTGTATTTTTTCTACTTCAAGTGATTATTAATAAATCTTACAAAATATAATACTTGGAGTTATTGGATACTGATTTAAATCTTACATCGTGGTGCCCAGAAGTCTGGAGTTGAGAACCCTTGCTCCTCTGTAAGTTGGTAGAGCAATTGCTTTAATAGACAAAAAGACAGATTAGTTTTAAAGCCTCTGCTGCCCTCCCTGCTCCTCCTCTCCCGCCCGCCAATGTTGCCATTGCCTCCCAGGTTTGACAGGACACTGCCTGGGGGGTCCTTGAGAACCATTTTCTCTGTGGAGGCGGAGGCCAAGAGACCAATTAGGAAGCTGTTAGTTGTAATCATCTTGGTGAGAGCTAATGGGCCTAAACTAAAGTGGTAACACTATGATTAAAGGGGTCAGATATAAGCAGCATTATGGAGGTAAAGAATTCAAGTTTCTGTATTTGAATGGAATGTGAAGAGAAGAAAGGTAAGAAGTCAAGCATAACAAGTTACAAATTTGGGATATTAAAGGAATGGTGGTGCTTTTAAGAGAAATAGGGAAGTATGGTAGGTGACTGACCTTGGAGAAGACACAATGAGTTCAGTTTTACACTTACTGAGTTTGAACATCTGGAACAGCTGAAAGGCCCAACAGATAACTGGAAATCCAAGAAATTTAGGGGGGAGAGTAGAAGTGGTTATATAGGTCTAAGTCATAGCCATTAAAAAAAAAAAATCATGGGAGCTGATGAGGTCACCAAAAGACGGTAGGAGGGGAAGAGGGTCCCTAGCAAAGCCTTAGGGAAACACCTACAATTAAGGGAAACAATAGGAATGAGCCAGAAAGAATCAGAGGAACAGTTAAGACAAGTACAAATAGAACCAGGAAAGAAAAGTGTCATGAAAATCTAGCACACAGAAGAGATACAAGAGGGAAAAATAACAACTGTATCAAATACAACAAAGAGGTTGAAAATTATTTAAAAAAAAAAATGGAGACAGGCCCATTAGATTTGACAATCATCCAAAGAGATAATAAGGAAAAAGACTTGTACAAGAATATTCATATCAGCGCCTTGTGGTGGCCAAAAATTGGAAAACGAGGGGATGCCCATCAATTGGGGAATGGCTGAACAAATTGTGGTATATGTTGGTGATGGAATACTATTGTGCTCAAAGGAATAATAAAGTGGAGAAATTCCATGGAGACTGGAACAACCTCCAGGAAGTGATGCAGAGCAAAAGGAGCAGAACCAGGAAAACATTGTACACAGAGACTGATACACTGTGGTACAATCAAATGTCATGGACTTCTCCATTAGTGGCAATGCAATGTCCCTGAACAATCTGCAGGGATCTAGGAGAAAAAACACTATCCACAAGCAGAGGATAAACTGTGGGAGTAAAAACACCAAAGAGAAGCAACTGCTTGACTACAGGGGTGGAGGGGATATGACTAAGGAGAGACTCTAAATGAACACTCTAGAGCAAATACCCACAACATGGAAATGGGTTCGAATCAAGAACACATGTGATACCCAGTGGAATCGTGCGTCGGCTATGGGAGAGATGGGGGGTGGAGGGGGGAGGGAAGAAAAGAAAATGATCTTTGTTTCCAATAAATAATGTTTGGAAATGACCAAATAAAATAATGTTAAAAAAATAATTAAAAAATAAAAAAGATTTGACAATCAAATAGGCTATTGGTATCAAATGATAACATTTGTACAACCCAGGGGAATTGCTTATTGACTTGGGGAGGGGGGAGGGAAAGAAAATGAATCATGTAAACATGAAAAAAATTTTTAATTGAAATTAAAAAAAAATTTTTTTAATAGGCTATTTGGAACTTTGGAGATAGACATTTCGGTTGAGTTTATTGGGTTGGAAGCCAAAATGATAAGTGCTGAAAAGAACAGTGGAAGTAGAAGCAAAAAATAGAGAACAGGTCTTTTGAAGACTTGTCTGAGAAAGGGACACTTCTCAATGATGGCTTGAGGGAGGGTGGATGAGGTTTTATGAAGGGTTTTTTGTTTTGTTTTTTAAGAATGAAGGTTCAGGGAGAGGACTTGAACATTTTTGAAGGCACTAAGGAAGTAACTAGCAGACAGGATAAAGATTAAACAGAAAGAGATGACAAGACAAAATCAGCTAAAGAAAGTGGGAGAGAATGGAATCATGGGAACATCTTGAGAGAATGGCTTAGGCCAGCATAGGCAAACCTTTAACAAGTTCGAGTGCCCAGAAGGCAAATTCAAGCTGTCAATGAGCACCCCCCATTACCAGACAGTTGAAGGAGAAAAGTGCTTGCTTTTGGTGGCTGGACAGAGGGGTGGGGCATACAAAAAATGTCCTCAGGCACTGGGAAGAGGGAGAACAGAGTAGCTCCCCAGAGTGCTGGCTCGGCACACGTGCCACGTCTTCACCAACGCAGACCTGGGTATAGAGAATGGCAATTTCTTTGTTAGACATGGGAATATAGAGATGAAGGCCTGAAATAGGGACACAATTGAGTGGAGAGAAGGGTAGTACAAATTCTTGCTGTGGAGCTAACATTGACAGGCCATAGTAACTGGCTGGATATGGGGCGTTAAGAGTGGTGATAAATGAGAAGAGTTTGGAATTACCTAGATATTAAAAATCAGAGCCTAGGAAATGGGGCTGTCATAAAAGGCAAAACATTCACTGGTGCTATCTTCCTCCTTCTCTCACAGGCAACCTCCAAGAAAAAGCCATCTACTCTTGGCTCAATTTTGCCACCTCCCACTTCCCAACTCCCAGTGTCAGTTCCTATCATTTCATTGAGACTACTCTCTACAAAGTCTTCAATGACTTCTTGGGAGTCCTAGTCATTAATTACCAATTGTTTGCTAGGTAACTCTAATAGATGTCCCATGGGCAGTTCCAACTTAACAGCATATCAAATCCAAATTAATTAAGTCTCTCTGAGTCATCTACAGATTTGATGGGTATACCATGTATACCTTTAAGAACAAAAGATTACATTTATACAATGCTCTGAAGTGCGCAGTGTTATACATATACAATATGACAAAAAAAAATTATCAAATAGCAGAGGGTAAAACCCAGATCCCCAAGCACTGACTACTTTCCAAGCTGCCAGTAAACCAATTATAATCCCACCTACCTATATTGTTGGCTACTATTCATTTTTCTTTCATATTGAAAGCACAATATTCAAGAAGTTGTGCACTCTTAGTGAGGGGATACATTTTTACATTTTATTGTTGGGTCTTTTTTTTTCTTGGACACTTCATTGTCCCTCACTTACTTCTCCAATAAAGAACTCTCTTCTAATAAGTATGATCAATGAAAAGAATTCAAAACATTGATATTTCTGAAAGTTTACGCCTTATTTTGTATCTCTAGTCCACAACCCAACAACTGAATTGTTTCACCATCATTTGCTGAAGGACTTTCCGTGTGTATTATATTCTTATGGTTCCCTCCCAGTATTAAGTATATTTACTATGAAGGTCTTCTGGAGGAAAAACCTTATGTTGTTATTTTAATAAGGTTCTCTCCATTATGAATTCTATAATGTCGAGTAAGTGCTGTGCTCCAGGAAAATTTCTTCCCACATTCATTACATGCATAAGGTTTCTCTCCTGTATGAATTCTCCGATGTTGAGTAAGTGTTGTGCTCCAGCTAAAAGTCTTACCACATTCAAAACACTCATAAGGTTTCTCACCCGTATGAATTCTAAAATGTCGATTAAGATCTGCCCTCAGGAAAAAGGCCTTTCCACATTCATTACATTCATAAGGCTTCTCTCCAGTATGGATTTTCTGATGTTGAGTAAGTTGTGAGTTAAGGTGAAAGGTCTTATCACATTCACTGCATTTATAAGGTTTCTCTCCAGTATGAATTTTATGATGTTGATTAAGAGCTGACCTTTGACAGAAGGCTTTCCCACATTGGAAACATTCAAAGGGTTTCTCTCCAGTATGAATTCTATGATGTCGAATAAGTTCTGTTCTCTGAACAAAGGTCTTCCCACATTCACTGCATTCATAAGGTTTGTCTCCGGTATGAGTTCTCTGATGTCGAGTCAGCGTGGTACTCCGGGGGAAGGCTTTCCCACAGTCATTACATTTATAAGGTTTCTCTCCAGTATGAATTCTGCAATGTTGTGTAAGATCTGTTTTTTGGCGAAAAGACTTACCACATTCACTGCATGCATAAGGTTTCTCTCCTGTATGAATTCTATAGTGTTGAGTAAGATCTGCCTTCTGACAGAATGTCTTCCCACATTCACTACATTCATAAGGTTTTACCCCTGAATGAGTTCTCCGGTGCTGAGAAAGGTTAGTGCTCCATCGGAACACCTTCCCACAATCCTTGCATTCATAAGGTTTCTCTCCAGTATGGATTTTCTGGTGTTTTATGAGATATGAATTTTGTTGAAAAGCTTTCCCACATTCAGTGCATTCATAAATCCTTTTTCCTGAAAGAGTTCCCTGGTGAGGAGTAAGTTTCATGTTCTGGAGAAAAGATTTCTCATAATCATAAAGGTTCTCACCAGCATATGTTCTATGCTTTTCAATACCATCAAAACCATAAATGATGGCTTTCTGAAATTCGTTACCTTTAGAATACTTCTTTGAAGAGATTCTATTAAATTGTCTTAGGTCTGAATAGACTTCAAAGCTCCTTCCCTGGCTATCACTTCTGTGGAGATTCATTACTGCAGATAATCCCTGTTGTGGAAGAACAACTGTGTTTGGACTAAAGGTTTTACTATATGCATTGTATTCATAGCCTCTCATTTCATCAGGAGATCTCCCTTGGACTGTATTTATTTGTCTTGAATGTTTCTTCTCATTGCTCTGCATTACTCTGCCATAATAGTTCCAGGCTCCCCCAAACTTAGAGATGCATGGATCATTCCATGAAAAGGTCTGCTGGGGCACATCTTCCATAGAAATAGTGTTGGGAGCTGATACCTTGCTCTGAAGCCTGGTGTCCCAATCTGAAAGAAAGAAAAGGTGTAAATACCCTTTTCCCCTGGATGAGTAAGCTTTTTTTTCCCGTCACTTTTGCCAATACTCTATTTATGATTGAACTTAAAGCAGGTCATGTTTTCTAATTTTTTTGTATTCACCACACTAGTCATTTCATATGACCCAATACTATGATATTACTTGTAGCCAATTGCATACATTTTTAAAAGAGAGAAAAGGAATTAATTGGCTCATGGGAGATAAGGCAGAGGAACAGAGTCGATGTTCAAGTAATTTTGTGTTCTACCTGAAGAGCTTTGCACAATCCTCACATTCTTCAAATATAAGGCTTCTCTATCCAGGATAAACTGAGGTTGAGTAAGGTCTAGAGGAAAATTTCCGTTCAGCACTTTACCCTTAGATGTCTCTGACATCAAATACTCAGGGGCAGGTCTTCAGAGATTAAATACATGCTTAGATTTTCAATCTCAAATTTAGTTTATTACTTCCAATATGGTGTGATATGAGAAATGGTACAATTTCATTAAATTAATAGGCTACACATAGTAATTTGCTCTTCTACATCTGTAAGTCTGAAGAGAATTGGAAGCTCTTTCTCCATGTATCACAGTTACGTAGATTCATTCATAAAGATAAACATCTCTTTTATGGGAGAAGAATGGGCTCTGCACAGATGCTGCTGCCATATCTGTCGCATTCATGGCGCCTCACCTCTTTGAAAAGTTTTCTTTGGATGGTTTTACTCATCTAAAAAGGTTCTCATTGCTCTGATCTCTCAAATGTGGCTTCCCCCAATGTCAAGACCTAGGGATTATCCCATAGGAAGGAGGCTTTCCTAGGAGGAGTCTTCTATGTAAATGCCCAACTGTGGTTTGGAGTCCTTGGTGGCAGGCCCAGACTCTCAAATGAAAGAAAACAGAATATCATCTGGTTCTCCTAGCTATAGGCTCAGCTCCCAAGCCTTTCTTGCTCCCAAGACTGTTTCCCATTACTATAAACCTTCGAGAAAGGATCATTAGGTGGGGCTGGTTCTACTCAAGTATACCTAGGCCTAAATGACCAAAGAAGTCCCTTTCTCTTCTGAAATGCAAGGATCCTATAGTAAGGTAACCCTTAGGAAAAGAGGAAGACCAAGAACTCTTTTACCCTTGTGAGCATAATATCTCTTTCTCTCAGTCTAGAGGAATCTGTGTATGAGTGGAGAGAGCAGTAAAGGGACTGGCTGACGTTCTAGGAAAGAAATCCCAGGTCAGGCAACCTCAGCTCTTCTCCGCAGGTCCGGAGAACTAGAAGAGATTCCTGTGCCCATTTTAACTGGCCTTTGAGTCAAGTGACTTCCTGAGCTGCTGGGTGCCAAGTACTCAAGTGCCTGGCCTTCACTCACCCACCTGGGGACCTGTTTCGTACAGCTCCACATACTGGCATCCGAGGAGTTTCCTCTTGATTAGGCTGTGAGACCGTGTCCCCTTTGGAAACTGCCAGACCTGGTCATGGAAAACAAAGTGATGGGGATAGAGGGTCATCTCAGAAGCCAAGCCTCACAGACCCCGAGAATCAAGCTAAGAAGGTCCAAGGAGTGTAGAGGCTTACAGAGGAATATAAAGAAATATCTGAAGGGTGGTCTGGTTTATTTTCCAGGGAAGATATGGGAACAGGATGACGAATGGAGATGGGTTTAGAAAGACAAGGAGTTCATTGGATCCATTCAATTCTGAGGTAGGAGGGACCTTTCTTGACTTCAAGTATTTGCTCTGGCCTCGGGGAACAGAGAGCTAGATTCGGATCATACAGTGAAGTAGTTAGTTTCCAGATATATAAAACAAAAGCCCTTCAGCTGGGACTAGGGAGCACAAGCACCCTGTCATTTGACCTCATTATGATTAACAAATGCTAGGGTCTTTTATAGGCCAAAGTATCCCTGCTGAACACTAGAAAGGGCCCACAGAAGAAGGAAGAAAATCCCCTTTTATGGGCAGATCTCAAGGCCCCAGAGGGGCCCTTCTCACCCAGGCCGACCAGGTTCTTGTAGTTCTCCAGCATCACCTCCCAGTAAAGCTCCTTCTGGGAAGGGTCCAAGTGTACCCACTCCTCCCAGGTGAAGTCCACGGCCACATCCTTGAAAGTCACTGAGTCCTGAAACAATAAGTAAATTTATGCTCAGCCAGAGATCATACCCCAGATGGACCTAGGAAGGGAGGTGAGATAGGCAGGAATTACAAGGATTGATTCTGACTATATTAAATATTTAGGAGTGCTTACTACATACCTCAGATTATGCTAGATTTTGAATCATATATCAAATTAAGTATTTATGTACCATAAACGCTGTGCCAGGCTCTGAGCTAAGCCCTGGGCATACAAAGAAGGGCAAACACAGATCCCGTCCTCAGGGAGTTCACAGTCTAATGGGAGACAACATGCATATAACTGGTGACAGCCAAGATCTGGCCAACACTTTCCTCACCACCCCCTTGGGAAGGAAAGTCCTCCTTGTCTCTATTTACAGATGAGCAAACTGAGACTAAGAAAGGCTGGTGGGAGGGGGGAGTTGTTCATGGTCACCCAGACAGGGTCAGAGCTGTGACTCCTTCCCTGTCTCCAGGACCATCCACAGCCCTGTCTACCATCCCATGCTGCCTCCCACTCAACTGCTCAGGTTCCCCTTTGGAAGTCTTCTCCAAAAGGCACAAGAACCAAGCAACAGGCACTGGGACCAAATCCATGCCAGGCACTGGGTTACATGATGAGATGAAAAGAAGAAGCCAAGACTTTGGAGTGGAAAAGGCCTCCTGGAAGAGGTGGAGCTCCATCTGAGTCTTAGGAAAAGGAAAACATTCTGATAGGCTGATGTTTGGAGTAAGAGGATCCCTGGGAGGACAGTGAATAAGTACAAAGGGACAGAGATTGCACATCAACAATGAGGAACATCAAACCGGACAGTAGAATGTATGAAAGGGAGTAACAGATTTAAAAACTGGAATGGGTCATGTTGAAATGAGCTCTAAATGCCAGAGAGAAGAAAGTGCTATTATCCCCATTATACAGATGAGGAGACTGAGGCAAATAGAGGTTCAAGTGGCTTGCCCACAGTCATACATCTTGTTTCTTAGACTACGTTTGAACTGAGGTATTCTAGACTCCAGGCCAAGCTCTGTCCACTGAGCCACCTGATTGCCTTTAACATCAGCGGTTTTAGCCTTAGACGTGATAAAAGATTGTCTTGATATTCTCTTCTCTCTACATTTTCAATATACACCTCTCTCCCAGCTCTTCTCTTATTTCTCTTCTATCTGCTTGGCTAAATCCTCCACCAGATGATACCCTCTAACCATGGTGGCCCTTAGTTCTCTGTCCTGGGTCCTCTGCTTTTCTCCCTCTCTCCTACTTCACTGGGTAATCTCATCCGTTCCCATGGATCTAATGACCATTCTATGCTGATGACTCTGAAATCGACCTTCCCTGACTTCCTCTCTCTGCTGAGATTGATCTGAAATCTATTGAATTATTTCTATTTGCTGAGTTTTGAATTAAGGCTCAGATTTGATCCCCAAATTCTGTATTCATTCCTTTGTTCTTAGGGACTGCCCCACCCAAGGTGGCAGACAACTGAGATCATGGGCTCTATCTTCCTGGGCAAATAAAAACCAGCTCAGGACAGACAGATGGGTCTGCTTGCAGCAAAACAAGTCCTTGACTGGCCACTGGGGTAAAGGGAGAACATTATGTGTAAGTCAGTAAGATCTGATTAGACTCCAGGCATGTGACTGACTGTTCCCCATATAACAAGGAATGGGGACCACCTCCTCATTGGCTAGTCCAATTAGAGACATCCTGCCATGTCTAAGAGAGGGCTAACTAATCAGCTTCCAAAACTGAGGTGGATGATGCATGAGTAAGAAGGAGTCCTGGTCTTGGATCCCCTAGAGATCACTGATCAATCGACTTACCCATGATTGCTAACCTAAGCAAGAGCGTGATTTTCTTATTCAGAAGGCAGTTCCGGGACTTCTGAATCACAGAACTGACCCCCAATTTCTCAGCTCAAGCGTAAGGACCTCGATGCCCTTTACACATCCTTAACTCAATAGAGCCCAAACAGAAGTCATTTTCTTTCTTCCTAAACTCTCCCCACCCTGTCTTCCCTGTCACTGTAGAAGCCATCGTCCTCCCAGACTATCCAACTCAAAAGCTGGGAGTCATCCTCTCCCCCACATCCAATATGGTGCCACCACCGCATAATATCACTTTGCAACATCACTCAAGAAGGTCCCTTTTCTTCTACCACTGGTGCAGCCTCTCAATATCCAGTGCCCAGACTACTGAAACAGCGAGTGACGAGTGTGCCTGCCTCAAGCTTCTTCCCACTCCAAACCACCCTCCAACTGACTAAAGGGATTTTCCTAAAGGACACAGGTCAGATAAGAGTCCTACAGCTGGAAGTGTCTAAGACTGGATTTGCACTCAGGGCCTTCGGACTCCAGGTCCAGTGGTTACCTGGCTGCTGCCTGTGTGTGTGGTGAGACCATAAAGTGGAAAAAAGGACCCCGATACTTGCTATGATTTCCACCGCAATTACCCACCCCCAGTCTGACCCAGAGCCCCAAAGACTGTGCCTGGGTCTGGGAAGGTTGTGGGGAAAAGGGGGGGGGGGTACGGAGGGGGATGACAGCATCGGGGTCAGGGGAGCTCAAAGAAGAGGCCGGGGGAGGGAGCAGGGAGAATCTGAATGCAAGTCTAGCCCCAGAGTCCCCGCCAAGCGAGCCTCAGGTTCCCCGTGCTATAGGGGTAACGGGAACCCCCACTTGTCACCGTGGGGGTGAGCGTCGCGGGACACAGGACATTGACAGAGACGCAACCTTCCCCTACCAGATCCAGAAGATGGGCGGCTGAGGCGGAGCAGCGACAGCGCCTCTGATTGGCTCAAAGTTATAATAAAATACGCAGGCGCGAAGGGCGGATTCCCCTCCCCCTATCCCCAAAGGCCGAAGAGAAAAGGGCCTGGCAACTCCCAGAGCGCTAACCCCGCTCCCCGCCCCCCGCTCGCCCCCCCAGCCCCTCCTCCACCCACTCCCACCCCCCCCCCCCCCGCAAGGACAATGCCGCCCTCTCGCAGAGGCTGCGCAGACGCAGAGGACTCACGGAGCCCCGGCCGGACTTGGGAGTGAAGCCGCTCGCAAACCCGGCCCTTCCGGCCTCACCTCCAGGACGAAGAGCCCGGCTCCGGCTCGGCGACACGGAGACAGCCCGGAGGAGGGCCCGGGATCCAGGGCGGCGGATGAAAAGCGGAGGAGATGGTGTCACCACCTCCTGCAGCTCAAAAGCAAAGGCTTCTGGGAAGTGGGGCGGAGACAGAGGGTGTGGCCTGAATAGGGGTGTGACCGGAGACAGGGGGCGGGCTTGACGAGCCTCAGGGCCCGCCTCTTCTGTTTCTGTATCCTCCTGCATAGCCTGACTGGGAGGAGCTGACGCCTGAGGCCCCACCCTGCCCCGCCCGGCGCCCCGCCTCCTTCTCCCCTTCCCTTCCTCTTTTCTTTTTTTTTTTTAACCCTTACTTTCCGTCTTGGAATACCTACTGTGCATTGGTTCTAAGGCAGAAGAGTGGTCAGGGCTAGGCGGTGGGGGTGAAGTGCCTCGCCCAGGGTTACATACATAGGAAATGTCAGAGGTCAAACTTGAACCCAGGACCTCCTGTCTCTATGGCCTGGTCTCCATCCACTGAGTCAACTAGCTGCCTCCTCTCCCTTTTTCTTCCAGCTCCGGGCGGGCTTCTGAGCTCCCGGAGGACGGAGCTAGAATTGCCCGGTTCAGGGTAGGTGCCGGCGCTGTTTAAAGACAGCCCCCAGCCACGGGTGGGAAGGCAGACAGGCCGGCTCCTGAACGGAAGCCTAGAGCGCCGTGGGGCCGAGCTTGGCTCCAAGGCCATCTTGTCATCTCCCGGAGACGCGGCATCCCGGGCCGCCCCCTCCCTGGGTTCCATGGCGCCCTTGGGCCTTCAGCAGCCCCTCCCCCCACCCCACCCTCGCCCAGGCATCTTCCCTGGACACGGACATGGCAGCCACGTCCCAGGCATCCTGCCCCTCCCAATGGCCCAGGGTCTGCTCTGCAGTAGCCTCTCCCGCCGGGCTCCGGGACTCAGCTCGCTCGGAACCGCCCCCCTCCCAGTTCCTAGGTTCGGACGCCTTGGGCTCTCCCTTAGTCATCACTGGTCCAGAGGCCTGGAAAGAGCTGTGGCCCACGGCGCCCGGGTCTGCTTCCAGCCCGGCCGCCATAGCCGGCCTCCTAGAGGCAGGGCCTCATCCCTGCTGCTGCCAACCCACAGCCATGGATGGGAGCCCCAGAGCACTAGCCCTGCTCCCTGCCCGGCTCCCGCAGCCGTTCTCCAGGGGACCAGACCTCGCGGAGTCCAGCTCCAGGCCCCTGGGGATCCCGGCCGTAGAGGACCCAGAAAAGTCGCCCTACCGGAGCCCTGGAGACAAGCCGGGGCTCCGCGGATTGGGGTTTTATCGCTAGAAATACTTTCCAAAGAGGCATGAGCATCTCCTTCGTCGCTCCTGTCGCAGGGAATCTGCGGCAAAGGGAAACTGAGGCCCCAAAGTCCCAGGGCGAGAGTAGCAGTGAACCGTCATAGCGGCCAATGGCCCCCCAGCAACGAGAGCAGCTTTTTGTATGACTTAATGGCTCCGTAAAGGCACTGGCTGACAAAAGGGTCTCTGCAGAGACCACGGAGAAGCCTGCACGAACAAAGGGCTTTCCAGAGCCCGGGGGAGCGGGGAGCCTCGGAGTAAATCCGCGTCCCCCAGAACGCTGTTTCTAACCCACCACGGCGGGGGCCTGCAGACCTCAGAGAAATCACTGGAGCCCTCCCCCATTTAGCGGACCCCGGCCCAGCTTTAAGCCGCTGCTCCCTCCCATTCGCTCTAATCCGCCCATCTCTGACGTCATTCACCGGGCTAGTGACTAGGTACTTCTCATTAACAAACAATGAAAGTAAGAGTCTTTCCTCTCCTGAAACTGGGCTAAAGTCTAACTTGACCGCATAGCCACGGGGCGCTCCAGGCAGCCGGCGCGAGCCTCAGTGGAAAGCCCCGGGATGCGGTAAAAAGGGTGCACGGCAGGACTGCCTCCCTTGGGACCCCCATCCAGCAAGCTGGACCCTAAAGTGGCTCTGATGAGTTGGAAGAGGTTACACCAGTCGTGGGTGGCAGGACAGCGCTGTGGTAGGCCCCTGCCGCCAACCGCAGGAGACAAAACCGAACAAAGAAGGCAGAGTGCCAGCGATGGCCCAGGGTCACATGCACGTTTTTCCATGGAACAGAGGGAGCTTCTTTTGCTGTGGGAAGTCTCCTGACACAATAAAAGTCCCCTTCTACCCATGACTGGGCAGCCTTGACCTAGACAAGAGGCTTGATACAATATCCAATGATGTCAGGGCAGGACCTGCCACTGGACTACTCTGGGCGGCCCTGAGAATGTTGTTAACACGGGTGTCTTAAGGCGGGATGATGAGCTGCTTGCTATGTGTTCACCTTGTTTGGTAGCAATCTGTCCAGGGCTGTGCCAAGAGTTTCTAATCCACCAATGAGACAATGCACTGGTGCCTGGACCAACCAGGCACGTAAGGATGGGGCTGTGCACAGAAGGGAATAAAATCTGTACTCTGGAGAAGGGAGGGGGCTCCTTCTACAAGGAAGGTCCTATTTCTTAGAGGGGCTCTGATCCCTCTAATAAACAGTTATTGGCTCCGAGCTCTGCCTCAGTTGTTTTATTTGTAATCCAGCAAATTTAAGGCCACAAAGAGTTTAGGATGGAATGGGGGAGAGAAGCAGGTGACCCAGTGCTTGCTGTTTTGCTTTTAATTCAAAGCTTAAGACAGCCCCAGGCACAATGTAAACTTCTTTCCAAGCAGTTGGATACTAGCTGTCCACTTTCTCAGCAACAGTGTCTTCTTTGACTCCAGCAAATCAGTGACAAAATCTGATCCTGTCTCTTTACAGCATTCCCATAGATCACCTTCCCTTCAACTACCTTGGTATAGACCCTTCTCATCTCTGACCTGAACTTCTGAAATAGCCACCCCCTACTTTGATCTCCTGCCCTAAATCCCTCCCCACTCCAGTGTATCCTGCACAGTCACTAAAGTAATTTTCCCATAGCACAGATCTGACTGTGCCCCCCTCACTGCCCCTCAGTCAACTTCAATGGCTCCCTATTCCCTCTAGGATCAAATATTCCCAGGCTTTCCTCCTCCTTGGAGATATGTAGATCATTCCATTGGAAGATTTGCTGGGATAAGACTTACATCTTTGGAGTTGCCTCAGACTGTGGTCTGTTGGCCCAACCTATAAGAAAGAGTAAAAATACTTCTTTTTCTTGGACAAATAAACTTTTGTCTGTACACCCCTTTCTCCAATATTCTGGAAAATACATATTATTTTCTTTCTTTTTCTCTTTTTAAAAACCCTTACCTTCCGTCTTGGGGTCAATACTGTGTATTGACTCCAAGGCAGAAGAGTGGTAAGGGCTAGGCAATGGGGGTCAAGTGACTTGTCCAGGGTCACACATCTGAGAAGTGTCTGAGGCCAGATTTGAACCTAGGACCTCCCATCTCTAGGCCTGGCTCTCAATCTGAGATCTGGTTTATTTTCCTGGAAAGATGCTAGAATGAGAAAAAGAAAGGCATTCACTTGAGCCATTCAATACCAAAAGGTGTCTGGAACCTTTATGACTTCAGATGTTACCCCCAGAAATTAAGAAGCCCCTCTGGCCTGAGAAAACAGAGCTTGAGGGAGATCACCTAATGAAGTAGTAAGTTTCCAAACATAAAAAGCAAGAATCCTTCAGCTGGGACTAGGGGCCACAAGCACCCTATCTTAACCTCATTGTGATTAAGAAATACTTGTTTGGTTGACTTTTTTTTTTTAATAGGCCAAAGAAATACTCCTGAAGACTAGGCAGAGTCCCAGGAGAAGGAAGCAAATACCCTTTCACAAATACTCAGAGGAGCCCTCCTTACCGGGCAGAGCAGCTTCCTGTAATTCTCCAGCATCACCTCCTTCTTGAAAACTGAGGGGCCAAGAGTGGGTTTCTGCAAAAGGTTGGGCTTGAGCTGAATCTGGAAGAAATAAGAAAGGAGTGACTCCAAGAAGGGAAGGTGAGGAGAGAAAAACATTCTCTGTAGGGGTAGGCAACAAAGGCAGGGGGAAATGTGCTTGAGGGACAGAGAAAAAAAGCCAGTTTGGCTGAACCACAGAAGCACTGAGGAATTTAATGCATAAAGCCATGGGAAAGGGAGGAAGGGTCCACACATACAACATTTTCTATTTGATTCTAGAGGGAATAGGGAGCCATTGAAGTTGACTGAGGGGCAGTGAGGGGGGCACAGTCAGATCTGTGCTATGGGAAAATTACTTTAGTGACTGTGCAGGATACACTGGAGTGGGGAGGGATTTAGGGCAGGAGATCAAAGTAGGGGGTGGCTATTTCAGAAGTTCAGGTCAGAGATGAGAAGGGTCTATACCAAGGTAGTTGAAGGGAAGGTGACCTATGGGAATGCTGTAAAGAGACAGGATCAGATTTTGTCACTGATTTGCTGGAGTCAAAGAAGACACTGTTGCTGAGAAAGTGGACAGCTAGTATCCAACTGCTTGGAAAGAAGTTTACATTGTGCCTGGGGCTGTCTTAAGCTTTGAATTAAAAGCAAAACAGCAAGCACTGGGTCACCTGCTTCTCTCCCCCATTCCATCCTAAACTCTTTGTGGCCTTAAATTTGCTGGATTACAAATAAAACAACTGAGGCAGAGCTCGGAGCCAATAACTGTTTATTAGAGGGATCAGAGCCCCTCTAAGAAATAGGACCTTCCTTGTAGAAGGAGCCCCCTCCTTCTCCAGAGTACAGTTCTTACGCGACATAATAGATTTCATTCTGGAAAGAAACCTTTTACATGCAATGATTGTGTAACAGCCTTTCCCCAGCTCACAACCCTGACTTCCACATCAGAGAACTCACACTGGAGAGAAGGAACCCCTGTGAATGCAGCGAGTGTGGGAAGACATTCCAACAAAGCTCTACTCTTTCTCTGCCCTGGAGATCTCCTTCGGGAATAAAACCTCACATATGTGGAGCGTGGGGGAAGGCATTTTCTCAGAAGTTCCTTCTTACTCCTCCCAGCATTCATTATTCAGAGTGGAGAGAAACCTCATGAATGCAGTTTATGGGAGAAAACATTCCCAAGGAGTTCTAAATGTTTTCTGACCTCAAGAATGTGTGTGGGAAGTATTATTCACAAGGGAGAGAAGCCTAGGCAGAAAGATTTTCCATTAGAAGAAAGCTCTCACAGCATATTACAGAATGCTTCCGAGAATTCAGACTGGCCAAAACCCCTGTGAATGCAGTGAATGTGGAAAATCCTTCACCTTGAATGTCCCTGGAGATTCCCAGAAGGACCCGGGAGGAGGGTGTGAGTTTCAAGCATGGACAGCAGGTGGGACGCTCCAGAGCATCCTCTGGATCAATTTGATCTCAGGAAGGTTAGAGCTCCTGAGGGGGTTGAGGGGTGTGCAATGAGTTGGAAGACAGGAACAATAGGGTAGGTCACACTACCTGCTTCCTTTGCAGAGCCTTCTAAGAAGAGAACTGAGGAGGGTAGTGTGCAGATGGAAACTTTGCCACACCTGAGCTACATTCCCAGTATCCTTTTAAGTTATGCCCTCATTTTATGCAAGGATGTTTGGGAGAGAAATTTGACTGAGACCCACACTGAGGGGCTCTTTTGGGGGAGCTGGTGCTTTTGGTAAAAAGCTACAGGTGTGAGTCTCTGGCTCTCTTTGCTCTGCTCACTTGACTGAAAGAATTCTTTTTCTTCCCCCTCTTTTGATTTATTATTAAAAATCCTACATATTTTTAAATACGAGGAGTATTTGTTCATTTTTACTCCTACTAGAGCCAGAGAGGACTGATGTGTGTCCAGCTGGGCCCTGGCTGTCTGGGTATGACAGAGGAGCCCAGAGTTTGCCGTGTTTCCATTTTCTCAAGACAGGGAAGAAAAGGTGAGGTTCTAAAGCTATGCATCATTTCCAGGCACATATTTCATTGCTTTTTGTTTCTCTACAAGCTACCTTTCACTTTCTTTTCCTGTATTTTTGCTCAATGCACCTTCTCCCATTAGGATTTCAACCTCTCATTCAACTTTTAACTTATTAGAAAAAAAATTATGTTCAGTTTCAAAATTTTTCCTTCTTCCACTCATTAAGAAGGCAAGGAGGTGGGGGCAGATGGGTAGCTCAGTGGATTGAGAGCCAGGACTAGAGATGGGAGGTCCTGGGTTCAAATATGACCTCAGACACTTCCTAGCTGTGTGACCCTGGGCCAATCACTTTACCCCCATGACCTAGCCCTTACCACTCTTCTGCCTTGGAACCAATACACAGTATTGATTCCAAGATGGAAGGTAAGGGTTAAAAAAAAAAGGCAAGGAGTATGGTGACAGTTATGCTTGTGAAATTCAAAAAACATGTTTCCGCATTTGCCATGCTATAGAGGGAAAATGCTTTAGTCTGAACTCAAAACTTAATTTATCCTGGAGTTGGTGAGCATTTTTCATCATGAGTCCTTTAGAATTGTCCTGGATCCTTGTCTTATTCGGAGTAGCTAAGTCTTTCACAGTTAATCCCCATGACAATTTATTGTTGCTGTGCATAATGTTCTCCTGGTTCTTCTTGCTTCACTTGGCATCAGTTCATATGAGTCTTCCCAGGTTTTTCTGAAACTCTCCCCCTCATCGTTAATTATAGCACAATAGTATTCCATCATAGCCATGCACTACAGCTTGTCTATTCTCCAATTGAAGAGTATTCCCTTCATTTCCCATACTCTGCCACTACAACAAAAAATGTCGCTATCCATGGTTTGTACCAATGTGCATTTTTTGTACGTGGACCTTTGTACAAGGTTGTTTTCCTTTTTCTTTGATGCCTTTGAGATACAGCCCTGGTAGTGATGATATTACTGGGTCAAAGGATATGCACAGTTTTATGTCACTTTGGGCACAGTTCCATACTGTTCTCCAGAATGGTTGGACCAGTTCATAGCTCTTGAGCTGAGTTCTGAAGGAAACAAAAAATTTCAAAAGGGAGATGCAAGGAAAGATGGCATTACAGGAAGGAGGGACAGCTAGGACAAAGGGATAAACACTAAAGATGAAGAGTCATGCGTGAGGAACAGCAAATTAGCCAGTTGAATGGACCCTGTAATGTGTAAAGGGGACTGATGTGGAAGAAGGCTGAAAAGGAAAGATGGGGCCATTTGGGGAGGATCTAGAAAAATATTTTTACTTTTAGATTCTTAAGAAATTAGGACAAGTTTGAAGTTGATCATTATTTTGTGGTTTGTTGTTGTTGTTGTTTTTTCTTAAAAGGCTCTGTTCTGTTGCTTTAGCCATTTGTTACTCAGGAAAGGAATCTGTGGCACCCCCTGTCATTTCTCCTGTTCGAGACCAGGATAAGAACTTTCTTCATTTCCTGAGCTCATGTCGTGTGATGTCTCTCCCATGCTCATACCTTTGCCTGATTTTTCCTAAGAAATTATTTTGACTGAAGATCCCCTTCCCCACTGTCCAATGATCTTAGATTTCAGTCAGTCATCAAGCACTTGTTAAGCACCTTCTGGGTGTCAGGCATGATGCTGTAGAGACAAAGATTAAATAGTCCCTGAGCTCAGGAAGCTTCCATTCTGTTGGGGAAGACAAGATGAATAAGTAAAGCATTTATAGGATCTTATTATGTGCTGATACAAACAGAGAAGTTGCATGGAGCATTTTAGCTTCAAGTCAGAAAGGCAGCTGGCTGGGGGCTCTACAGTACATAGAGAGTCAGGATTCAGATTCAGCCTCAAGACTCTTCATAGCTGACTGATCCCAAGCAAGTCACTCAGCTTCTCTGGGCCTCAGTTTCCTTCCCTGTAAAATGGGGACAATAACACCCACTTCTCAAGGATGCTGTAAGGATCAAATGAGAGAATACTTGTAAAGTCATTAGCTGGTACCTAGCACATAGTAGGTGGTATACTATTATTTATATTATTATTGAAAGATCCCATAGTCCTTAGGGTACAGCAGTAAAGCAGATGTCTATTCTGCTTCTTTAATGTAATTGCCAAAAACCATCACTTTCTGATGATGAGCCATTTGATAGTGCCAAATATTTTAATATCAAAGACTTCTGAGGACAACTAGGTGGTACAATGGATAGAGTGCTAGGCCTGGAGTCAGGAAGACCAGGATTCAAATCTGTGATTGAGGGCAAGGATCCATGTTGGTAGTTCTGATAATGGAGGAGTTAAGTTGAATCAAGGCAAGAGACCTTTCCTCTGTAGAGACATAAAAAGGAGAACTTTTTCAAGACTGGGAAGGCCAAAATGTGCTTTCAGAGGATTTTGTTTAGAGAGTGGGAAGGATGTAAGGGACCATATCAGTGGTACAACAAAATAAAGAAATGTTTTAGACTCTAGCTGCCTCTATAGGAATGCTGTTCTCCATGAGCATCCCCTAAGTCCCAGAGATTTAAACCAATATCTATCTCATAGAAGGCTTCCCCACCTTGAAATCCTAGTAACAGTATAACCTAGGAATCTCCTTCTTTCCTTCCACAAAATTCTACTTTCTAGCCTGCCTCCTTCCACCACAATAAAACAGGAAATGGGGAAAAAACCTCATTATAAACCTA
This sequence comes from Monodelphis domestica, assembly GCF_027887165.1. NCBI lineage: Eukaryota > Metazoa > Chordata > Mammalia > Didelphimorphia > Didelphidae > Monodelphis > Monodelphis domestica. Next base: position 9,299,895 of record NC_077229.1, read on the forward strand.
TTTAGCCAAGCAAAACAAATGCCCATATTGGCCATGTCCAAAAAAAATGTCTCTGTCTAAACTATCATCACTTGTGCCTCAAGAGGTGAGTAGCATGTTTTATCATGGGTCCCTGGGAATTCTGACTGGTCATGTAATTGATAAGAGCATCTAAGTCTTTTCAAGTTGCTTCTCTTTACAAAGTTGTTTTTTGGTTCTTTTCATTGCATCCATTCATGAAAGGTTTCCCAGGTTTCTCTGCACCATCTTCTTCATCTTGGCTCCTTTCTTTATCATTTCTTATAGCACAAGTCTTCTATGGCATTTATAAACCCTAATTTGTACTGTTCTTCTCCAATTGATAAGCACCCCCTAACTTTCCATCACAAAAAGAAATGTTTTTGTACTTACGGGTCTTTATCTCTTCCTTTCATCTCTTTGGGATAGAGTCCTACTCACATAGTCACTAAGCCAGAGGGGGAGCATATTTCCAGTTTGCTTTCCAGAATGGCTGACCCACCAGAAACTTATATATCTGTTTTACCAGAGCCCCTCATGCATTTCTTATTTTTCTTTTTTGGGGTCAACTTTACCAATCTGGTAGGTGTGAGGTGGAATCACCCAAGTTTTTAAGTTTATATTTCTTGAATTATGAATTATTTAGAGTGTTTTTATCAGATGATTATTGATAACTTGTATTTCTCCTGCTGTAAACAATCTATTGGTATCTTTTGGCTCTTTATCAATTGGGAACTGGCTCATAAATTTGGTTCTTTATATATATGTGTTAAGAGAAATTATTGGAATTTTTCCAGTTAACAATTTCTCTTTTTATTTTAGTTTATTGGTTTTATTTGTACAAAAGCTTTTAAATTATATGTAGGGAAACTTGATGGCTCAGTGTATAGAACAAGAAGTCTAGTCAGGAAGACCCAAGGTCAGATTGCCTCAGATACTTGATGTCTGATGCTGGCTAGTCACTTAACTTCTGTTTGCCTTGGGTCCCTCACCTTAATATGGAGATAATAATCCCAGGGTTGTTGTGGGATCAAAATGAGATAGTCATTGTAAAGTACTTAGCACAGGGCCTGGAACACAGTAAGCCCTAGAGAAATGTTATCTCTATTATTATTATTACATAATGAGAATTGCCCCTTTACAGTTTTGAAGCCTCTATAGCTCTGGTTTTGTCATAAAATTGCTCCTCATTCATAGATCTTACAGGTCATCTTTTTTTTTGTTCCTCATTCATAGATCTGACAGGTTATCTTTTCTTTGCTCCTCATTTTTTTTAATATCATCTTTTATGTCTAACTTATATCCACATTTGGAGCTTAAACTCATATATGGTGTGAGATGTAGGTCTACATCTATTTTCTGCCAGACCACTTTCCAATTTTCCCAATAACATTTGTTGAATACTAAGTTCTTAAAGAGTCCCAGTTATTGGTCCTAACTGGTGTTTACAGTAGAGTTCTCACTTCCTTGTGGAAACCTGGTCTGGTGTGAGAAAAAGATTTCTGAGAGAGATGCTAAGATACTCAACTCATGTTCCAGGGTTGTCTTTGCTGCTCCATAGTGATATAAGCTTGGATCACTTATTTTCTTTTGTCCTCATTTTCTTCTGGAAAATTCTGCCCTCTTTCTAGAAAATGAGGGACTTAGAATTAATCATCATTTAGATCTCTTTCATCCCTAATATTCTATTGCTTGGTGAGACAACTCTTCTGCTTTGGGGCAGTTCTCATTGTTCAAATATTCCTTCTTTACCTTGAGCTGAAAGAGAACTTCCTGTAGCATCTTCCTTTCATGTTGTACCAAATGAGAATCACCTTCTTCTATGGAGATGCATTATGATGTGATGGAAAAAATCCTGGATTTGGAGACAAATTGGACCTCAGAAGAGCTTTATGACTTGGCCAAGACACTAAATGTCCCAGTGTCCTCCTCTGGAAAGCATAGTCTTGGGCTTGCTCATCTCTCCAGGGTTTTTTTTTTTAAGGATGAGGGTGAGAGGTTTGGGTAAAGTATGACTGACTGCTCTGAGGTGGTGTGATAGAAGCCAGGAGTCCCAAGACAGAAATGAAGAGACGGACGTGAAGAATGGCCTGTGGTGAGACCTGGTGACAGCACAAAGATCAGCTTGGATGAAGTGTGGAGACTGAGAGGAGGTAAAATGGGTGGCAGCTTTCAGTGCCCAAAAGAGGAGTTTATCTTTTCTCCCAGAAGCAATAGGGACCAATTAAAGCCTGCTGGGCAGGGAAGTAACGTGGGCAGATATGCACTTAGGTACCAGGAATTTGGCAGTTATGTTGCAAGTAGAATGGATTGATTGACTGATTAACAGTTAAGAATTTAGATTTTTTTTAATTGAAATTTTTTATTTAATTAAATAATTAAGAAAATTTTTTCCAGGGTTACAAGAGTCATGTTCTTTCTCTATCCTCCTCCCACCCCTCTCCTATAGCTGAGGCACAATTCCACTGGCTTTTACATGTGTCATTGATCAAGACTCATTTCCTTATTATTGATAATTGCACCAGGATGATCGCTTAGAGTCTACATCCCCAATCCTATCCCCATCGACCCATGTGGCCAAGCAGTTGTTTTTCTTCTGCATTTCCGCTCCCACAGTTCTTTCTCTGGATGTGGATCGTGTTCTTTCTCCTAAGTCCTTCAGAATTGTCCTGGATCATTGCCTTGCTGCTAGAGAGAAGTAACGATTAAGGATTTGATCCCAGCAGTAGCTATTGTAACTCATATCTCAAGGCTGAGCTTTAGTGCTCTCTCGTGCAGACCTCGTGATACTTGTTAGATGGCTACAAATGCAGTTCAGAATAACCATGCCTCTTGAGGGAGATAAAAAAAAAATTATTCAGCCAGCTCAGAAGATGTTTTCCCTAGCTCTGATATGGGAAGCGACAAGTTGGGAACTTATAAAGGGGGGGTTCCCGAGAATGACGTCTAACTGTGCTCTCCCGCTCACCACAGATGCTGGAAGACCCCTCCTGCAAGTCAGCAAAATTCTGGACCAATCACAGTCTTAATTTAGCTTGTGTCCCTGACCCTTATATAACAACCAAATTGTATGAAAGAATGTTTGGGCTGGAAGATGTGTCTCTGGTCACTGAGGACGTTGGCCTCTCTTTTTGGTAATTGTCAGCCTTGACAATAGAGATTGCACATGGACCTTGTGCCTCAGTTTCTCTTTACCAAAGATTTTTATCACTATAGTTGGCAACCCCAGAGGGGAGCTGAGTGACGGGGACCTTCTCCAAGGAAACCTTTCTTCTGAGAGGACATCCTGGAGGCTGGACCCACATTTTTTTCAAGCTTAGGTAAGCTTCTGAGTGGCAGATGTAAACCAGCAGGAAATGATCTGCTGTGCAGAGACTTTTTGGAGATAAAGATTTTCTCTTACTAGGAGAAAAGAGATGTATTTTCTGGTGATTTTAAAAATTCAATATTTAGACAGTTTTTATAAAAATCAGAATTAATCTCAGAGGCCTCTTAAAACAACTGCGTGCACCAAGCACTTAGTCCCAAACCCTAAACTATGAGGGGAGGAAGAGAGAAACAAACCTGTAATATTAAGAATCATTAATCAAGTGCTGATTCACCAAGGAAATATAGCATTCAGCTGGATTTATTTATTAAACCCATACCTGTCTGAGACAATGAATATCAGTTCCAGGGCTAGAGTGGCAAGGCTAGGCAATTGGAATTAAGTGACTCACCCAGGGTCACACTGGTAGGAAGTGCCTGAAGTCACATTTGAACCCAGGACCTCCTGTCTCCAGGTTTGGCTCTCTAGCCAGTGACTCACCTGGGTGAAAGAAAAGATGTCAAGTAATCATTTGGCTGTTTGCCAAAATAATTGAAGCCCTCCTCAGGATCTCCTTATTAACCCTATAACTCATGAACTAGAATCCAGCTCCACACAGAAAATCTGCAAGAAAGAAAACCCCAAGGCTATTTTGAGCTGAACAAATATAGGCATTTATTGACTAATAAAGTGCATAATGTTGTTTATCCAGCACTTTACTCACTACAATCTTTCCAGGGAAGTGCTATTTTTATCCCCATTTTACAGATGAGGAAATGGAAGCAGATAGGTAAAACAATTTGCCCAAGGCCACACAACTAGGAGAATTTGAGGCAGGATTTGAATTCAGATCTTCCCCACCCCAGACTTAGTGCTTTCTCCTCTCTCCCCTTAAGCTAAGTACCCTGTGATCAACTGATGTGGAAATCTCCTCAAAACCCCAGGCTTTGACAGATCCTAGTTCAAGTCTAAAATCAGGAACTATGCAAGTGTGGCCTGACAGGCACATACTGGACTACAGAGAACCTTGGATCCCATTTCTTGGTGGCTGCTCACTTACTCCTAAAGGTGAACATGCTTGGGAGTTTGTGCCTCAGTTTCTCTTTATTGCCGACTCATCAGTCAAAAATCCTGGGAACCCTGGGCAGCTCCCTGCCGCTCTTAGTTCATGGGAATGGGGGTTGCCGGTCCCCGCACTGGCCATGCCCAGCACCAGGTGGGACCTAGAGCCCCCGGGAGCCCTCAGGATAGCCCCGGACTTGGGAATGTTGGGAGGAAGAGGCGGGAAAGCACTGAGGAGGGATGGGGGACTATCGAGGACTCTATGAAGAGGGATGGGGAGCACTTAGGGGGATTGGAGGAGGGGGCCGCAGGGGAGAGTGTGGGACCCTGAATGCAGGTCTAGCTCCAGACACTCTCCCTCCCCCCAAGGGGCCCGTTTCCCCTCGCCCACCAGAACCACAATGAGAACCAGAGGCGCTCCCTGGAGGGCTCCCCCATCCCCGGGAAGCCCCCCACGAGCCCCTCGGGCGGCCACAAGTCAGCCTGGGAGACCCCAGCGGATGGACCGCGGGTGGAGGAGGCGGTGAAGTATGCACAGGGGCGTTCCGGGAGCGAGGGGGAAGTATTCTCCCTCCAATTCCGGTGGACCACAGAGAAAGGGGCGTGGCCCTGGAAACACCTAGAGCTCCCCGCCCACCCAAGGATAGCCAATGGGCATGTGTCTGACTGGGGGGGGTGTCCCCTGATTAAGCCCCGCCCCGTGGTTTCTAAGGGAGAGAATGCGCAGCCGCAGAAGCTTCTATTCTGTCGGATCTTTTTTGGTCCCAGAGGAGATGGGATGGAAGCATCTTTCTTATTTCTACAAAGTCGGCAGCGCCAGTCCTCTGTCCCGGAGGAGGTGAGGAGGGGGCCTCGAGGGGAAGCCACAGGAGGGAGGCGGGGAGCGCCTGGGACCTCTCTTCCCAGCCTCTCTCCTTCTGGAAGAAGTGGGGGCGGGGTCAGGGAGGCGACCCCACTCCGTTCGTCCTTCTTTCTCCCTAACTTTTCCCCCTCCCTCCCCCTTGCTCCCTTCTTTCCTGCCGTCTCCTTCAAATTTCCCCCCCTTTCCCCATCTTGTCGTCCTCCCCTCTAAACCCCACCTCCCTCTCCTAACTTGCTCCCCGCCCCCACCCCGTCCATCCTTTTCTCCAACTTGAGTGATTTCTTTTTCTGGCTCGTCCCTTCCCTGCATATGTCTCCAGAGATCCACCCTCCCCCTGCTGCAGGCCCCTGGTCACCTCCTTCCCAGAGCCTGACCGTGGGTCCCCCCTCACTTTTCAGGCCCCTGGTGTAGACGCTCCTCTCTCTCCAGCGCTTCCGTCAGCAAAGCTCAGGTGCCAGCCCTGGCCAGAGAGCCCCAGAGAGGCAGGAACCCAAGCTCTGCCCCCCAGGAACTTAGGACTGAATGGGGGAGACACATGGGTGCCGGGGGCACACCAGATCCCTAGCGTTGGGACAGGCAGCCTTGGAGGTTGCAGGCTTCTTCTGGCCCCAGCTAGGATCCCACCTTCTGAAGGAAGCTTCTCCTGCTTCCCTCCCTCACCCTTCCCGCCTCAACCCCAGACAGACACTTGCTTTCTACCTCTTCTTGAACATTGCCATTGGCAGGTTGTCTCCCCCTTAGGCACCAGGAGCCCCAATCGGGACCGTCTGGGCCTTTGGATCCGCAGCCCTTGGCACAGTGCTTGGCACCAAGAGGCCCGAGGTCAGTGTTTGTTGGCCTGACCCGACTTAGCAGCTGGAGGGATCCCTGGCAGGTGGCATCTGCAGGGAGACTTTCTCTGACCTCCCAGTCCTGACTGCTCCTCCCTCCCCAAATGTCCAGATCCAGTGACTTGCCCTCAGGCCTCCCCCTGTCTCCCCTGACAGCCGCAGGCCCTGCTCCCTCTTGGTTCTGTCCTCCTCCTTGTCTGAGCCCTCCTCCTTTCCATCCCCTTTGCTGAGGCACCATCCATGCCCTGTCCTCTTTCAGAGGGGCTCGTCCCAGCCTCTGGCCCAGCCTGGCCCTTCTCTGGTCTCCTCTCTCTGAACTCTCACTTGGGGTCTCATCGGATGCTGTGGGCTCCCTCCTGACTCCACAGCTTCTGAAATTGGACACTGGGTGTCCCATGGGTGTCTCCAGCCCACCAGATCTCAGGATAGCACAGGGTCTCCCCAAACCCCCCTATTTCTGAACCCCGCAATCCCCACAGCCCCCACCCTCCCGGTCACCCAGGCTGGCACCTTCATGATGCTCTGAAAGCCCTCCCAGCCACATTGCCAGGCCATTGCCAACTTGAGGGATTCTTCTTCTCTCTGATCTCTTGGCTGCTCCTGTCCCCTGGCTGCACTGACCACCTCCTCCAGGGCAGGCCTGTGAAGAGGTAACACAGCCTGTCCAGACAACTTTGGATCCTAAAGCAAACCATCCCCCTCATTGTGGACCTTGAACTGGATCACTCTGAGGTGCTAGATGGGGCCCTCCCTACCGTTCGCTGGGAGACGCTGTGCTCTTGGGCTGTTCTAAGGACCCTGTGGGATTCCTGGCATCTGGACTGAGGTCCAAGTCTGCCAAATCAGAGGGCGAGGAAAGGGCTGTCCCAGGGAGCTGAGATTGGACCAAGATCTGTTCCTCCTCAGAACCTCCAAGAGAGGAGATGGCTGGGAGAGCACTGGTGGTGGGGCAGCACAGCTCCCCCAGGGGAGGAGAGTGCCTGAGGGGCCAGCCCTGACTAGGGGAGCCCCAGCACATACAGCCAGGCTCAGGGCTGCCCAGGAGAGCACCCCCAAGCACCCCACATCTAGCTGGGAAGGAAGCTTGCCAAGGGAACAGCTGGTCACATGTGGCTGCTGCCTTTCCTTTCTCTAGCCTGCTTCCTGCTTTATAAATAAGTGTCAGTGAAGATATAGGTTCCAGACAATGGGGGGCTTACCAGGCCCTGGTCACCTCCCATTAGACCCTCCCCAGAGCCTGCCCTGGGGTCTCCCTGCCCCAGTCTCTCCCTCTGCTGTTCCTGCTCCACTGGGCTGCCAAAGTCCCTTTCATTTTTCTTTTTTAAACTCAGACATCTTCATTTAATGAGTCATGAATAGACCTGAGAAAGACATTTCAAGCAGAGAGGAGTATGGAAACCCCCCATGGCTCCTCCAGCCCCAGGCTAGCTCCAATGTCATTTTCCTACAATAGAGTGACCCAGGGTCCCCCCATCCTTCCTCTACCTCCCCAGGCCTTGGTTCTGTTCTCTTGACAATCCAACAGAGATTCCTTTGGGCCTTCAGAGGCCTTCACAGCCTGTCTCCCCCATGACCAGGCCTCCATCACCTTTTTCCCCCTGTATTCTTCCTTGCAGCCTGAGGCCTTGGTGGTGGCCCTCCATAACCCCCATCTGCCATCTTCATGTTACTCCTGGCTGTTTCCACTGGCTTCCACGGTGCCCCTCCTGCTCTGCCCCACCTGCAGTCCTGGGGGCTTCCTGGAAGATGCTTCCCAGGAGCCCTTCCTGTGGGAAGGCATTGCTGCTGCCTCCAGGAAGGCTTCCCTGTGCCTAGTCATTCTTTTTCCTTGTCCTTGACAATTTACCCATATGATACCTCCCCCGTTAGAATGGAAGCTTCTTTTTTTCTTCAGAGCTTAGCATGACCTGGGGATTCTAGCCATCCCCTTCCCCATCTGCAGGGTCTTCTTCCCCTCCAGCCAGTCAGTGAGCCAGCCTGGTCTTTCTGTCTCTACATCTGCCCATAGCTCCCTTCCCTTCCACCACGTCAGTGTAGACCCTCCTCATCTCTGACCTGAACCTCTGAAATAGCTGCCCCCTACTTTGGTCTCCTGCCCTGTCTCTCCCCACTCCAGGTCTAACTGCCCCCCTCACTGCCCCCTCAGTCCGTTCCAGTGTCAACAGCCTCCTGTATCTCCTTTGGAAACCCAACTTCAGTCAGAATCAGCCCTTGTCCTTCCTGCCCACTTCCCCTCCCTTCCCAGGGCTTTCTGGGCTGCAGTCCCGGGCTGAGCCCATTTATATGTTGTTTCAGGCCTCCGTGATGCTCAAGGATGTGGCCATAGAGGAGTAGAGGCTCCTGGACCCTCCCCAGAAGGAGCTGCTCTGGGAGGTGATGCTGGAGAACTACAAGAACCTGGTCTGCCTGGGTGAGGAGGGCTCTCTGGGGCCTGGGTTCTGCCCATGGAAGGGGATCTGCTTCCTCGCACCAGGGGCCATGTTTAATGGTCAGCATTGAGTCGTTGACCTTTAAAACAAAAATACCAAAGCATTTGTTTATCACAGTGAGGCCATGAGTCAGGGTGCCTGTGCTCCCTGGTCCCAGCTGACAGGCTCTGGAAACCACTGCTACACTGTGTGATCCCACCCTAGCTCTCTGTTCCCTTGGGTCAGAGGTACTTAGGAAAGTCCCAGGGCAGTATCTGAAGCCAGGATGTCCCTGAGGTCTCATGAACCCACTGTCTTTCTGAAGCCATCTCCCTTTTGTGTCCCATGGGATCTCCTACCTCCACTCCTCCCAGCTTCTCTTCCTCTCTCCTTGCCTCAGTTAGCTTGTCTCTAAAGTAGGGTAAATGTTCTTTGCTCCTTCCTTAGGGATTCACTGAGGCTGGGTAACTTGCCCCTTTCTTGCGTTTCTCCCCTCATTTTCCCTCCTTTCTTCTTCCCCACCCCTATATCCTAGGCTCCTTTTCCCTTCTTATCTCACCTTTCCTTTGCTTTCTCTCCCCTCTCATCTCTGCCTCCTGCTCCCCAAGCACCCTGTTCTGACATGGATTTCCCCATGGACTCCCCCATTTCTCTTTTGACTCCTTTCACCTTCATCTTCCCACCTCCTGCCCTGCTGCATTTCTGGGTCTTGTTCCTCCTGGGAAAAGAGCCTCAGGCCTCCCCTCTCTATCCTTCCCACTATTCCCAGCCCAGGACCCCCTCTTCTTCCTCTTCCTCTTCCTCCAGCTGTCCCTGCTCACTCCTTCCTCAACGGCCCTGACATTTTGCAGAGCTGCTACTGGGCCTTTCTTTATCTTTAACATCTCTAGTACCTAGAACACAGTGTGACACACAGTTGGCATTTCCTAAATACTGGCTGAACTGACCCGGGTCCTGGAAACACTCCCTCTGGTGTCCTTTTGAGTGGGAAGAACTGGAGGCATTCCCAAGGCATAGGGAGGTCTGGGAGCTACAAGGAAGGGCCTAGTGCTCCTATGGGTCTCTTTTTCTTTCTAGCACGACTTTCTCAGACCCCATAGGAGTGGGAGCAGACCAGAGCAGGAAACACGGAGAGGTAGGGGAAGGGCCCCCAAGTTCCTCCCTCTAGGCCCCCCCAGGTAAGCAACTTCATCCTCTTTCCTGAAATGGTGTCCCAGGTCATATAGACAAGGTCTTCTCTCTCCAGTGCTCTCTGTCAAGTAGGGTCACTCTTCTGCCTTGGAACCTTCGTAGTATTGATTCTGTGGCAGAAGGTAAGGGTTAAAGAAACAAAGACAGACCTTGATAATGATCGGTCTCATCACTTCCTGGAAAAGAGGAAGAAGAAGTGGAAGCAAGGTCAGATGTTATATTCTTGGGAACTGTGGCATTTAAAAATCAGTTTTGCTGCTAGAAGTATTATATTTTATGAGGTTTATTAAAGATTAAGAATTTAAGAAAATACAAGTAAGAAAGCACATGCCTAGGAGGGCCGAAAGGCCCATTTAATTTCACTTACATCATGAGAGACCCGTCTGCTTGGAAGAGGAAGTAGGAAAAGAGCTCAGTAGGCTTTTATAGCCAGTTAAATAGAAATTTTGATCTTGCGCAGGTGGGAACTCAGGTGAGACTAGAGGGCATCCTGGGAACTAGAGCAAGGACTTCTGGGAATTGAGATCCGGGTTCAAATCTCCATTTTTACAGCTTTGTTAACTTGGAAAAAACCACAGAATTATTAAATAGTCAGGAAAACCAAGTCTTTAATTAGGAGACAGATAGTGTCCGCTATTTGGCCCCCACCGGTATTTCTGAGAGGAGAGCTATACTAGGTAATAGCTCCAAAGAAGGGCAGAACTTGGGGGTATTTTATACCCTCTGGAGAACTTGGTACAACAAGCAGGCATAGACAAACTACAAGCAGGCTGCCAAGAAGTCTGCAGCCAGCCTGGGGTGATCAAGAAGTGATCAACTATAAGAATTACAAAGGAAAGGGTCAAAATAAGAACTGGGCTCCTGGAGAGGGGACTTTAATACAATGGGAGAAGCTTGACTATGGTCACTAGTCCCACCCAAACTAAGGTCCCCAAACAGTTGTAAGAATTAAAATTGGTTTGACTCAACATGAGAGTTACAAAAGTGAGATTGTGGTCGCCATTTATAAAATATTAGCCCTTAAGTAAAAAATGATGGTTAGCAGCTTTTATTTACAACAAGGTAGAGATATTGAAAGTGGGAAATGTAGGAAGGAGACAGAGCCTTGTCTAGCCTCCCTCCCTAAGTGCTGCTCCAGTGAAGTCTGGCTCAGCCCCCGGCAGGGGCTCTTTCAAGTCCAGATCTCCACGTGGAAGTCCCCATGGTGTCATTAGCCAGGAGTCCACCAACACAAGGCTCTTCCTTCAGCCTGAGTCACTCACACAGCATGGCTCTCCAGAGCAGAAAGCTCCAGTCCAGAACAATTGCAGGAGAGGGTGACTGCCTCCAAGAATCTCACGAGCGCTCACACTGAAGAGAGTTTCCCACCAAAGCACCAACCAAGAAAGGGTTTTCTCACCAAAGAACCAAGGAAGCAAAGAGAGAATCTTGTCCTTCAGTCTTGCCTTTTATAGTCCTTTTCCTAAGTCACTTCCTGTCTCTCTCCGACTTCACAGGAACCAATCACAGCCTCCCAGTTTGCCTATGTTATGATTATAATGGGAAATGGAGATAGGATGGGTAGGAGCAGGGATGGAGGAGGTGAAGGGATAGTAGGGTTAGTGTGGTGGAGGAGAAAGAATCACTGGGGTTGAGAGATGGTCTGGGTAATTCTCTCCTTTCCTCACACTTCAAACACACAAGAGAAGTACCCCTGAGTTGATGTTGTGGCAAGGATGAACAGGGGCTGTGTCTCAGTAAGTAGGCTTCTGGGGCACTTTGGAGTTCACTTGTCCTCAGGACTTGTGCCTGAGCCCCTAAAAGCCCCACTTGTCAGGCAGGCTGAACATCCCTGTTTGTTCTTTTGTTGTTTAACAAGGCTAAATGGTCAGCCTACCCCAATACCCTCCCTTTTCTCCTAACTCTCTTCCTCAACTTCTGTAACGATTTAGATCTGACTGTGGGTTTCTTCAGAACAAAGGTGGTTTAATAGTTCAGGTAACAGAAGTGGGGGGGATAGGTCAGTGGGAATAGGAATCCCTACAGGTTGTCACTTCCTTCTTCAACCCAACCAAATGGATCAGGCTTCAGCTTCTCTTTTCCTCCTTCCTCTCTAATCACTTCACTATCCTACTCTAAACAGGTCAACAGTGTCCTTCTTGGGAAGGTATTGGGATGGGATGGGTCTTTGGGGTGACCCCCATGAAGTTCAAGGAATCAGTTTCCTTCAGCAGCAGTTGTTCTTTTGTTTTCTTTAATCAGTGATTCAAAGGTGTCAGGGATCTTCTGTCTTCAGGCAAGGGGAAATGGAGGCAAGACTCTGGCACTACAGGTTGGGGTCTCGAGCTCTTGTCCTTAGCCCCTGTCTCTAAAGAGTTCACAAGGCAAAGACCCCTTTCCAAACTCAATCCCACAAGCCCTTTCTGCTCCTCCAAATGCCACTCCCCCTCATGCCAACATTTTAAAAATGGTTCCTCAGTCTCAGTTTCCCTTTCCACACCTAGCACTGACCTGAACTTATGAAATAGCCATCCCTACTTTGATCACCTGCCCTAAGTCTCTCCCCACTCCATTCTATCCTGCACTGGCACTAAAGTGATTTTTCCATAGCACAGATCTGACTGTGCCCCACTCAGTGCCCCTCAGGAACTTCCAGTGGCTCCCTGTTCCCTCTAAGATCAAACAGAAAATACTTTATTTGGTCTTTAATGCTCTACATGCAGACGCTTCCTCCCTTTGCCATGGCTTTGTGCGTTCAACTCAGTGGGATCCAGCCAGACTTAGACATGATTCTCCATCTCTTCCCTGCTAGGAATGCTTGTCTCTCCTCACCTTCCCCTCTTGGAGTTACTCATTCCTTATTATTTCAAGATTCAGCTGAAGCCCAACCTTTTACAGAAACCCACTTCTGCCCCCTTGACTGCTAGTGCCTTGCAGGCCCCAATGAAGACTGGTTTGGCTTTTTCTTGGGGTCCCCATCCAGTTCCTCAGTGCTTGGCATGTGTTCTCACAAGTGCCCGTTACTGGGTTCTGCTGCCTTTGGGAGATGTCCAAAGGGGAGCCTGAGTTGTTGACTGGGAGGCAGCATGGTCTGCTGGGAAGGGCTGTGGATAGGCCTGGAGACAAGGGGGGGACAGCTCTGACCCTATCTGCGTAACCATGAGAAATCCCCCCAGCCTTCCTGAGCCTCAGTTTGCTCATAGGGACAAGGAGCACTTGCCTTCCCAGGGAGGTGGTAAAGAAAGTGTTGGCCAGACCTTAGCTATCACCAGTTATGTGCGTGTCATCTCCCTCTTAGACTGCAAGCTCCTTGATGCCAGGCTCTGTGTTGGCCCGCCCTTTTTGGTGTTGGGGCCAGACCTGATTTGGAAGGAAACTAAGAGGGATGGACATAAAGTCCAAAGTGGTTCTAGTTGAAGGACATTCTCTCCAGTGCACTGGATTGTAGAGGGGAAGATATCAAAACTTCTTTATTTTCTATATTATCTCAATAAATATCATTTTATAGAAACCAATTGTGTTCATTGGCTCATTAGAAATGTTACGGGGGGAGACAGAGCAGAATGGGAGCCCGAGTCATGATAAGTAGAAAAAGAGAAGCCCAAGACTCAAACCCACAGAACCCAGAGAGAAAATAAAAACTCTCCTGGGAATGTGGGAGGTGGGACGAAGGTCCTCACATCCAGCATTAGCTTTCCTGGTCAGGAATCACCAGAAGGGATTCCTGGTCTCTTACATTCCATCTCATTATCTAGACAACATTATGAGCAGGAAGAGGCAGAGAGGAAAGGCCAGGCCATGGTGCAGAAGGCCCAAGAGCTCAGCTCCCCAAAGAACCCAAAGCTAGAACTGGGCTCTGCCATATTCCTCTTATTCTCTTCCCGAAACCCTGTGATGGTGTTTGGGAGGGTAGGTGGAGGCTGGATACAAACCTGTCCTGGTTCTGGGCCTTCTCACCCTCACCGGGTCCTAATTCTGAGGTCTCAGGTGCCAGGGGGAGGACCTTTTGGGGATGGGATGCTGTGTTGGGACATAGTGATGATGGCTCAGAATGGCCACAGACACAGCCAGCTGGGCTGATTCCCCCTGAGCTCACCAGGTTCCTCATGCCCTCCATTGCCTGCCCAGGACCAGTCCCATAGTGCCACCTACAGACTGTAAAACCCCAAGGCACCCCACACTTGGAAGCCAACCTTGGAGGAGCCACAGCCAAAGCAAGACCCCTGCTTGCTGCCCCCCACTGCCCCAAGCTAGCAGCTGTCCACAGAACAATAGACTGACTTTTCTCAGGAGAGGGCAGCCATGGTGCCAGTTTATGGAAGGCACCAAGCCTTGAAAGCTTCTCTGCTCTGACTCTCCAACAGTCACTCAAAGGCTTGGTTCATTCTCAGACAAAGGTTTCCTTCTTGTCCTGCTTCCTTACTCTTCAATCTTGTATGATCTCCAAAGAGGACACCCCGTGCTTTGGGGAAAGCACCGTTATTGAACCAAAAGGTTTAGTGTAACCACAAATGTGGGGGAAAAAGCCCCAAGATCTCAAAGGGTCTTCAGATATTAACAAAGTAGGGAAACTCTTGTCTATTCTGGGCATGTGTTCTCTCAGGGTGAGGCAAAGCATTTCATTTTGTGACTGTGGACACTGGGCTAGAACCATTGCTGATGCTAAAGCTTTGGGGTTCGAAATTCTGAACCACTGCTTGCTCTCTCTCAGGTGGCACTATGGATAATGAAGCACTTGAGCTTCACACTTGAGCTGTATGGGCAGACTTCAATTTTTCCCTCTCAGAACTAGATAAATCTCACCAAAAAAAATTGAGAAAGAAATTAGTGAGATGAATAGACCTTAGAAAAGATAAAGAAGTCAGATATCAGGAGAAACCACACACACCTGCATGAGGTTAGTAGTGATCTAAGCCTGAATATACACATAATCCAAACATAGTTTCTAGTGGGACAACAATGGCTTAGAGCAGTGATGGTGAAACTTTTAGAGATGGAGTGCCAGGTCACGCCTCCACCCTATGCAGCAGACCAAGTGCCATGCCTGACCCCTCCAGAGTCTGAGTGCTGGGCCCTGCTCTCCCCACCCCCAGTGTCCTCTCTTACTCCAGACAGGGAAGGGAGGAAGTGCTCCCATTGGGCTGCTGGGCAGAGGGAGGGGGGGAGAGGAATGTCTTTAGGTGCATGGAGAGGGGGAGGGGAACAGCCCAATCCCAAGCCCTTCTGGCTTTCTGCTAACCAATTCTGGGAGGGGGAGGGCGATGTGTGTGCCCACAGAGTGCTCTGCCTGCTATCTTTGGTACCTGTGCCATAGGTTCACCATCACTGACCTAGAGAGCTGCTACTTACCCCAACTTTTTATTATTTATGACGCTCTAAAATTCAATTTGACGTGTAATTTCAAGTTGTTTAAAAGGGAATTGGGGAAAGGCAGGTGATTTCCTGACTTATTCCAACATCTTCCTTCACATCCTTTTCTAGACCAAAATATGTCTCCTCTCTTTCATTCTCTGGAGGATAAAAGAGCCTTCAGTGTTTAGATGTCATCGGAACCCCCATTTTATGTTCCATACTTTCTACATTCAAATATGCCATTTGGACTTTATCCTGTTCTGGAAAGTTTCCCTTAAGGCAAACATGGCAGATCCATTCATCATTACCACAGATATGGAGGAGTGAAAAGAAGGATTAGGTTTGGTCATCCATCCACTTCCTTAGATCAACCACATGATGGCAGCAGCACATGCTGATCTCTGAGTTGTTCTGAAGTTCTAAGTGGGCTTTCAAAGGAAGGACCATTGTCGTTACCTGAGGCATTGTCCCAGGATGTTTGAGTTTAGAGAAGTTCAGGCTTCCATTTTATCTATAAAATCTATAAAAACTACTTTAGAGTAAGAGAATTGACATCTCTGAAGGCAGACCATAGGACCAACATCCTCAAGGAGACCCAGAAGGAGATTCATACCATACATGGTTTTTTTTTCCTAGATAAATGGATATATGGATGATGGATGTATGAATGGATGAATGGATGGATGGATGGATAGACAGACAGACAGATAGATAGATAGATAGATAGATAGATAGATAGATAGATGTAATATGGTAACACTATTCCTCCCTTTTCTTTCCCTTCTGGATCACTGTATCAGAAGATGCTAGGAAGATGGGGATCTGATAGACCAGTGCCAAAATTAAGGAAATGGAGACAACAAGCAGGGACTAAAGGAAGATGGAAGTGAGTAATGGGCAGAACTCGGCACTCAAGATTGGCCAGCTCTTAATTCTCATTGCCTTGAAGTAAACAGGGATAAGGGTAGCCTTGCCTAGAATGGGTGCAGACCCTTCCCCTCAGAGCCTGCTCAGGACCAGTGACTCCTAATGACCACAGGCCTCACATCCACCCCAGTCACGTTAGCAAGCAGACATTCCTTAAGCTACAACCTTAGAGAACCAGACCAACCCCATGACCTTAGGCCCCTCTTTGGGTCTTATACTCACCACATTCAGGTAGCAAAAGGCTAATGATGTGAATAAGTCAGTCTCATGGAGCTGAGTCAAAGGCTTCAGTATGATGCACAAAGAAGGTGTGTATGCCCTGGCATGCTTGGACAGTCTTCCCGATGGCTTCATGGCCATAAGAAGATGCTCCCTTTTATACTCAGGGACTTTGGAACAAACTGGTTTTGCCCCTGAATCTTGGGAGGTCTCTCCATTCATTTTCACCCCACAAAATAAGGGCAGACAATGCTTTGTGTGAAATTCCCCAACAGTGACTGGCCTTCATCTGTTGGGGTCCCTGATGTTTGCAGCCTTTGGTCCTGGGAGCTTGTGGCAGCAGATGGTTAAGGAGAGACTTTGGTAATCCTGCAGATGGACTTCCCGGTGTGGCATGGGCACAGCTTTTGTTCTGTTTCATTCCAAAACTGTTGTGTCACATTGCCCAGCAGCCCCTTGGGCTTGGCTTAGAAATCAGAGGAAGCTGGTGACTTGTTTTGTTCATGACAGACACAGCCCCACCTAGAGGCCAAAGGGATGGCATTTCTTCTTCTCCCCAGTTCTCCAATGCTCCAACCAGGATCTGGGGGTGCCTCTGCTCCCTGCCAAGGGCTCCAGCCTTCACCAGGAATGTTATTGTTATTTCAATCAATGCTGTAATGAAGGATATAATCTCAGCCGGGTTGGTAGGACCTAGATGGAATCTGGCCTGATCTTCTAGACTTGGGGAAGGGGTTCCAGGCTTTAGGATTCAGGCTCCCCTCAGGGGACACTTGTCCAGGCCTGCTGGAGGTGCAGGCACTTGTTCCCAGAGATGTAGAAATAGGACCCAGGCACTGCCAGCAGCCGGCTCCATCTTCTTGTCCACATTTCCCTTCCAGTGTCTTTGCTTCTTCTTTCTTCTTTGGTCATGGCTCCTGAGCACCGTTCAATGTTGTCAGAGACAAACAATATGGCTCCTTCCACAGCCCATCAGGGACACAACTGAAACTGCCAGATCATGTCAGGGACATTCCTTCTTCTCATCTCCTGTCCACCAGCCAAGCCCAGAGACCTGAAGGTTCAGCTAAATCCATTCCTTTAAGTTGGTTACCTCAAAGCCAGGCAGGGCTGGGGAGAGGGAGCTGGGGGAGTATTGTTGGGAGGTGGGAGCACCTGGGGTCAAGGCCCATTTCTAGGACTTACTCTCAGTGTGACCTTGGGCAAGTCATTGGGATTTACTGAGAGAAAAATGGACAATGACATGGCTATAGAGAGACAGAGATAGAAATAAAGAGAAATAGAGAAAGAAAGAAAAAGGGAGACATAGACAGAGAGGAACAAAGACACCCACAAAGAAAGGGACAGAAATAGAGAAACAGAAAGAATAATTTGACTTGCCCCTGGCAGCACCTTGGGGTGGGACAAGAGCCTGTGACCAGACTGACAAGGAAGTTTCTGTCCCACTTCCTCACGGAATGTCTCATTGTGTGTATGACCTGCCCCGCAGTAATAATCGGCTTCATCCTCAGCCTAGATGTTGCTGATGGACAGGAATCGATCAGCCCCAGAGCTGGAGCCAGAGAAGCGCTCAGGGATCCCGTCACCCTTTCCTACACTTCCACTGCAGATGACATACAGGAGGTACCGAGGGGCCTTTCCTGGGCTCTGCTGGTGCCAAGTAACACCATCATCAATGTACCCATTGCTCAGTGTGCAGGAGAGTTTGGCCGAGCTCCCCAGGGAGACAGAGGCAGAGGGAGACTTGAGTGAACACCAGCTGGGAGAGGGAGCCTGCAAACAGAGAAACTCGTTAAAGATCCTGAACCAAGGAAAGGCCCCTTTTGGTTGTGCTGTTCATCCCACCAGAAGATAGAGCCATCCCTTGAGCTAGAGCCTCAGGCACCCACCAGCCCTTGTCCTTTGCCCTCTTCTCTGGGCTGGACCTTGCACTCCCCACAATTGGTTCCCCTGCCTAGAGCTCTCTTTATTCGCTGGGCAGACAAGCCTTTTCTACCCCAGATCTCCTCAATTGTAGAGCACCCACCAAGAGCCCTTCTGGCTGAGCTCCCAGGGCTCCTTTGATGCCTCCCCACACTCAACCTCTCGCAAATCCCACTGTGCTGGCTGTTCGCGGAGTCAACATCGCTGAAATATAAAGTACTGTGGCCAGTGTCATGCACTTAAGATGTCAGGACTGGTGAGGCACCAGGGAAATGGGCACCAGAGTCCATGCCAGACTGGCACCGAGGCCTCCAGGAATGACCTGAAACAGCCAGGACGGTGGGATATGGGGAAAGTGCTCCCCCGGGGTATAGACTTCCTTTGGAAGTGGTTGGCTGGGGTGAACGCCATCCATAACTCTTCTGAGTCTGGTCCCCTTCTCTTTACAGTATGGGGTAGTTGAGGGGAGAAAGAGCCCCGAGAGAGGGAAGCGTCAAAGCTAGATTATAACTCCAGGCCTTAACTTCCACAGAGTTTATTAATATTTACTTGAGTAAGAGAAAACAGACCGACAGACAGAGAGAGTGTGAAGCTGATTCTCAAACTAGCCCCATGGATGCTCCTCTCATGGTTCTCTCTCTCTCTCTCTCTCTCTCTCTCTCTCTCTCTCTCAGCCCACACCCTTTCACCACCACCTCCAAGGGACTAGAGAAAGACCACTTCCTGGACCCCCTCTTTTATATCTCCTCCTTTACCCCAGGATCCTAGCCTGATCCCTTCCAGGTCCTTACAGCAGGGAGAACAGAGCAGAACTGGAGCTTAGGCCAGTAGACATAAGCTAAAACAGCTCCAAAAACTCAGGGCACCGCCTGGAACTCTGAGGGAAGACAGAGTCATGTGGAGAGTCAAGGCTTCTGTGTGAGAGTGGGAGGCAGGAAGAAGACCATCAGGCCTGAAATGAGCTTCAGGGGCCTGGGATTGGGGTGGGCTTTTTCTAGGACTTCCATCCAAAGGGTGCCTTGGCTCAGAAGAGGACAACCCTGTCCTGTATCTCAGAAACCTGGACTCCCCAGTAGTCACCAAAAACCTTGGTTGGTCTCCAGACTTCTCCTCCTTCGGCTCTCTTCCTCTTCAGTTATTTAGGCTCCAGTGAGGAAGGACTTCTAATATGATAGCCAAATTCTTTTCTTTTACATCTTTCCAATTCCACATTAGCATAATTTTCACCCTTTGTTTCATACAATTTGAATACCAAATTCTCCCACGCTCCCTCACTCCCTTCCTCATTCAGAAGATGAGTAATTGGATAAAGAACACCCACATGCAGTCTTCACAGCAAAATTCTTGCCAAGCTGCCAAGTAATGCCCCTTCTCTCCACTCAGGGCCAGTGCTCACCCCTCATGGGATAAAGGGGACTCACCATCCCAGCTCTGGGAATTGTGTCCTGGAAGCTTTAGTTGATCATTGGACCCATCCAGTATGTTCCTCATATTCTTCCAGAGACTTTCCTCACTCAGACACCCCATTTGTACCTATATATGGTCTAGAAGGAGCCCATGACCTACATTATGCCCACTGGAAGCTTTAGTTGACCATTGGACCCATCCAGTATGTTCCTCATATTCTTCCAGAGACTTTCCAAACTCAGTCTTCCCATGTTATACCTGTATATGGTCTAGAAGTGTAATAGTTAAAATTGGTTTCTCTCTGTCAAGGAGTATTATATTTTATGAGGTTTATTAAAGGTTAAGGATTAAAGAAAACACAGAATAAGAAAGCACGTGTCAAGGCCCAGAGAGGCCCATTCAATTTCACTTACATCATGAGAGATGTGTCTGCTGGGAAGCGGAAGTAGGAAAGAGCCTCAGTAGGCGGAGAACTCCTTTAAATAATAATTTGTTATCTTGCCCAGGTGAGAATTCAGTGCGATTACAAAGCATTCTGGGAAGTGAGCAAGGACTTCTGGGGACTGGAGTCCTGGGTTCAAGTCTCCATTTTTTACATTTCACCGTGTGATCATTTTGGGAAAGATTTTCCCCAAAAGGATCATGCAAACATAATCAACTTAAAGATTACAATAATTTGAGGATAAGAGAGAAAAAAAAAACACAATTGCTGGATGCATTGACAAAAAGCCAGTTGGGGGAAGTCCCCTTTGTCATAAGAGTGTACATTCAAAATAAATGTTCAATCAACTATACCCAAAGTTCATTCTTTTTTTTTTTATTTTTAAAAACCCTTACCTTCCGTCTTAGAGTCAATACTGTGTATTGGCTCCAAGGCAGAAGAGTAGTAAGGGCTGGGCAATGGGGGTCAAGTGACTTGCCAGGGTCACACAGCTGGGAAGTGTCCGAGGCCAGATTTGAACCCAGGACCTCCCATCTTTAGGCCTGACTCTCAATCCACTGAGCCACCTAGCTGTCCCCAACCAAAGTTCATTCTTGATCTTCTTGTGCAGCTTGTGATCTGGAGGCTTTTTCATGGTGTCTTCTCCAACAGTTTGGTTTCTGGATTCAGAAAGCAGGAGACCTAAATGTCCTTCCTCTGACTTGATATACCTCAAGGAGATACAGGAGAAGCCATTCTGCTCTCCTCATGTCACACCCGGTACTGGCAAGAGGAAGCCAATGACAGCTGCATCACTGTGAACAATATTACCCATGAAGTGGGGAAGCTGATATACACCGTGGCAAATAATGAGATGATAGATCCAATCATGAGGCTAAAAACAGTCCTGTTCCCAGGGTTTTGGGCTCAATATTAATCTGAGGAGGAGAAAAGATGTTGATTAAGCTGGTGATGAAGCCTGAAAATACCCCTAGGAATCAAGTACCATTATGATGCTTCTTTTACAGATGATGAAACTGAGGCTGAGAGCTTCACTGATGTTCCCAGTCTTGTGAGTCCATGCTTGTCTCAGGGCATATTTGAATTCAAGTCATCTTGACTCCAGTGCCAGCAATTTATCTAGTAGTAGTCTTTCAGTAACCGAGGATGACAATTGTCTTTGTGCGCTTTCATCTGTGATGTAGATGAATGTGCACAAAGACACTTGTGCGTGAAGATTTAAGTGGAAAAGTCGAAGCACAGAGACAGTCCCACTCTCTCGGCGTTGGAAGCCTGGGTCCAGTGGCATGAAAAATCGTTACACCTGGAGACTTCCTCAGCTGCATTGGGTGGCCGTGTTGTCTTTTGTGCTCCAACATGCTCTAAGCACTCCACAGTGCTTTGCTGCGTCGCCATCTCAGCCGTTGAACCTTCTTGTTGGTTTCTTCTATCTGTTCCGCCTAAGCAGTCTTCACATGCTGGGTGAGCAAAGCCCTGGTTCACCAAGGATTGACGACCGGATGGCTACCCTCACAAGGTTTGGCCAGCCTGTCAAAGCCATTGCCCAGGGTGTGGCCGCTGTTGCATGCTAGCAGCTACTGGGAGCCACACGTGAGAGCTGGGTGTCAGGTGGGGGTCAGAGGTTGGAGAGCTGCCCTAGAAGGGCACGACAAGCCCTCCATACCAGAGATACCACCCCTCCCTGAGCACCCCATACACCCCAATTTATCTATCTATGAATCTCAAAAGGGACTATATTGTTCAAGGTCTGAGGCAATCCTGGCCAGGTGATGTCACTGAGTAGAACAGTCAAGAGCCCTGAATGCCATGGCAGCAGGGTCCAGTGTTTAGGGGGTGTTGTAGCCTCTGTCTGGTCAGTAGGGCCTGGCTGATGTCTGGCCTGATGGGCAAAACTCAGGGAGGGTGTCCCAGTGTTTAAGTCTCAGGCTGAGCTCAGGGGATCTAGGACAAGGCTGGGTGGCACTGTGGGTGCTCCTCCCTAGAGCTGTGCACACAGGGACTGTCAGCTGCTGGAGGCTGCTCACTCATCATGGCTCCTGTCTCTGCTGCCCTAGAAGGGCTGCCCCCCCAGGACCCCGAGAGAGGATGCAGGTGGGGTCTGGAGGAGGCTGGAGCAGGCCCAGATTTGCATCAATCCCCGCCTGCCCATCAGCCACCATCATGGGGTAACCAGGAGAGAATAAGGGGGGGAGAGACAGAGAGAGAAGTGACAGAGAGGGCAACAGAAGCATAAAGCTACAGCTGGGCTAAGAAGGAGGTTTTTGTCCCACTTCCTCACTGAATGTATCACTGTGTATAAGCATCAACACCACCAGGGTAGTGATACGACTGGCAGTAATAATCAGCCTCATCCTCAGGCTCGACGTTGCTGATGGACAGGAATCGGTTAGTCCCAGATCCGGAGCCAGAGAAGCGCTCAGGGATCCCGTCGGCCCTGATTACACTGCCTCTGCTACCGACATACAGGAGGGACCGAGGGGGCTTTCCTGGGCTCTGCTGGTGCCAACCAACAGCATAACGACTGGACGCACTGCTCAGGGTGCAGGAGAGACTGACTTTGCTCCCCAGGGAGGCAGACACAGAGGGAGGCTGAGTCACCACAGCCTGGGAGAGGGAGCCTGCAAACAGAGAGACTCGTTAATGACCCTGAACAAGGAGGAAGCCAGAAGGTGCTTTGAGATCCTCCTGAGAGGCAAGAACAGGGAGGGAGGAGGAGGCCAAAGGGGAGGTCTGGGATGGTCCTGACCTGAGCAGAAGGAGAGCAGTGAGAGACAGACAAGAGGCCAGGCCATGGCGAGAGGACCCGAGAGCTCAGCTTCAAAGAGCTCCCAGCTGAGTCTGGCCTCTCTCAGCTCCCTCTTATTCTCTCCTGGTTACCCCGTGATGGTGGCTGATGGGTAGGCGGGGATTGATGCAAATCTGGGCCTGCTCCAGCCTCCTCTAGACCCCACCTGCATCCTCTCTCGGGGTTCCAGGGGGGCAGCCCTTCATGCAGGGGGGGTCTTTGGGGTCACTTGGCCCAACCCAGCTGAGACGTCTCCCAGGAGTGATCACAGGGCTCAGAGCAGCCACAGGCACAGCCAGCTGGGGTCACCCCTTCCCCCCAACACCTCCAGGCTCCCCAGGCCCTCCCTGCCTGCTCAGGACCAGCCCCACAGCGTCCCCTGCTGGCTACAGGACCCACATCCAGGCCACAAGGAGGCAGAGCTCAAGGCCCCCAGGCAGAGGAAGGTTCCTGCTGCCTCTTCTGTTCATCCCACCCAAAGGTGGAGCCTCCCTTGAGCCCCAGCCTGAGGCACCCAGAGCAGCTCCTCTCATCAACCCCTTCCTGGCCTGGCCTCCTGCCCTCAGCACACTCTGCTAGCAGGCACTGATCCAGGCCCAGTTTCCAGGGCTAGAAATCGTGGGCTCTCACTGAGCAAAGGTTCTCCTTCCCTGGCCATAGAGCCTTCCCAGAGCCCCAGCCCTGCCCACTGCCCCATCCCAGCCTGCTGGGGCTCCTGGACCTACAGGAAACTGCTCTCTGCACCAGGCCAGCCTGTCCTGCCTGCCATCCTCATGGAGCTCCCCAGGCCCAGCTGGGCTCAGCTTCCAGGCCTTCTGGGCTCCCCCTACATGCCCTCTCAGGGGTCACAGCATCTCTGATGTTCAGCCAATCAGACGCATCTATTTGGTCCTCTGCTCTGTCCCAGGCACTCTTCTTGGCCTTAGGAAGAGCAGGGTGACAGCTGGGACCTCCCTGCCTCCCAGAGGCCTCTCTGGAGGGACCAACCCCTCCTGATCCCTCGGGGTCCCAAGCTGCTGGTGGCCGCCAGAAATCCACCCAAACACTGCTTCCTCCCTTCTTCCGGAAGGAGAGACGCGAGATGGGGGTGCCGCCAAGCAGACGGGGCTACACCGTCAGACACGATCTCTCTCCTCACGTGGCAGCAGCTTCTAACCAGGCCCGGATAGACTCGACACTGTCCTGGCCGCAGGGAGGCCTCAGAGCCCCTCTGCAGCCCTGGCTCTCTGCTGGCCCCTCAAAATCCTCCACCCACACCCGGGTTAGAGGAGCAGCAAATACCCGTTCAGGGCGTCACTTAGAGATCACGGAAGAGAGAAAGTATGTCATTGTGCTGTAGGACATGTGACTGCAGGCACTTCTGGCCCCGGAGAACAGCTGCTGCTGCTGGAAGCTCATGACTCCTGGGACTCGGACCCCGGTTTAGGGAGCCCAAACAGACTGGATGGATTAACTGGTGACAGGAAATTAGGCCAAACACTCTCTGTGAGTCTTTCTGGAGCTAAAGAATCATCACAATTTCCAATTCAGTAACCTTGAGGTGGACACAGCAGCAGTTTAGATAGTTCAGCTTAAACTAATGAAGATTTAATATCACGTTTCCGTATTTCACTGATCAAATGACCGGACCCAGAGGAATTTCTCGTGAGAGACAAAGACAGACAAATTGCTCACAGCCTCACGGGATCTCTCTGACCCAGAATGCTTTGTTTTTAGATGACAATCAGAGCCGATATCCCCAGAGAGTATCAATTCCATGCTTAGGGGACAAAACCAGACTCAGGATTTCAACATTCATTTTTAGACTGAATCTGGAAGAATTAGATGATTTATTTTTCCAAGTAATATTTAATTTGCCTTTCCATGCACCCTGATTGATTATGATTTTATTGCATCATGACATGAAAAAGTCCCATTCATTATCTCTGCTTTTCTGCATCTGGTTAAAGTTTTTATGGCCTAGAACATTGTCAACTTTTATGTATGTACCAGGTGCTTCTGAAAAGAAGGTATATTCCTTTTTTATGCCTCTTCAATTTCCTCCAAATATCTATTAAATCTAAATTTTCTCAAATTGCATTCAATTGCTTTACTTCTTTCTTGTTATTTTTAATTGGATTTCTACTTCTGACAGGGGAAGGTTGAGGTCCCCCTCATGGGGGAATGAGGAGCTTCATTCCATATTTTCTCTGTAAGTTCCTTTAGTTTCTCCTTTTAAAATCTAGATACTATACCATTTGGTGCATATATGTTAAGTACTGATATTTCTTCATTGTCTATACTATCTTTTATTAAGATGTAACTACCTTCTTTACCTCTTTTAATCAGATCTATTCTTACTTCAACTTTGTCTAAATCATGATTGCTATTTCTGTTGGGTTTTTTAACCTAGTTGAAGCCCAATAGATTTTGCTCCATTCCCTTAACTTTATTCTCTGTGTGTCTACCTGCCTCAAATGTGTTTCTCAAAAACAACATATATTAGGATTCTGGTTTTTAATCCACTCTACTATCTGTTTCTGTTCTATGAGTGGGTTCATCCCATTTACATTGACAGTTATGATTACCATCTGTGTATCTGCCTCCATATTGTTTTCCTCTTTTAATTCTTCCCTTTCTCATTTCATTCTGTCCCTCCAACCAGTGTTTTGCTTTTAATCACTCCCCCCCATTCCACTTACCTTATATTATTCTCCTTTCCACCACCATCCTTATTATGCCCTCCATATTTCTCAAAAGGATCTTTTAATCAACCCCACAATTTATCCACTCCTTATATTACTCCCCACTCCACCACCCCTTTTCTTATTCCCTTGTTACTTCTGTATAAGGTAAGATAGCAGTATTTACGTCAATGAATGTGGCTCTTCTTTCTTCTATGAGGCAATTCTAATGGGGGCAAGGTTGAAGTATTACTTGTCCCCAGCCTTATCCTCCCCTCCACCATATTAGTTTCCCCCACATGCCTCTTTATGTGATTTAAATGGCCGTATTTTACTTCTCTCTTCTGATTTCTCTCAGGGCAATCCTATCCCTTGATTTTTTTTTGCATATCATCCTAAACAGCTTACTACCACATCCTTGGTCTATATATAGTTCTTCTAACTACTATGATAATGATAAAAAAATTTTAAACCCTTACCTTCCATCTTGGAGTCAATACTGTGTATTGGCTCCAAGGCAGAAGAGTGGTAAGGGCTAGGCAATGGAGGTTAAGTGACTTTCTCAGGGTCACACAGCTGGGAAGTGTCTGAGACTAGATTTGAACCTAAGACCTCCCATCTCTAGGCCTGGCCCTCAATACACTGAGCCACCCAGCTGCCCCCCCAATAAAAAAAATTTAAGAGTTACAAACGTCATCTTTCCATATAGGAATATAAACATTTCAACCTCATTGAAGCCATTAATTATCTTTCTTCTTCCTGTTGACCCTTGTATGCTTTTCCTGAGTTTTCTCTTTGGATATCAAATTTTCTGTTTAAGTCTCATTTTTCTGTTTAAGTATTTTCTTTAGGAATGCTTGGGAATCTATTGTATTAAATGACCATACTTTCCCCTGAAAGAATACAGTCAGTTTTGATGGTTAAATATTCTTGGTTGCTAAGCTATTTCCTTTGCCTTCAGGAATATTATACTCCAAGCCTTCCATCAGAGTAGAAGTAGTCAGATCCTGTGTAGTACCTACTGGGGCTCCATGATATTTGATTTTTTTCTTGGTTACTTGCAGTATTTTCTCCTTAGCCTGGAAGTTCTTGAACTTGGCTATCACATTCCTGGGAGTTGTCATTTAGGATTCATTACAGGAGGTGATCTGTGGATTCTTTATTTGTTTTTGAAATAATTGTGTTTTATTTTAAAAAACAAATTTGCATGTTTTCCAAAGTTACATGATTTGTGTTGTCTCCCTTGCTTCTTCCCTCCCCATCTCAAAGTTGACAAGCATGTCAGTCTGGGTTATATGTGTATTATCAGGCAAAAGATATTTCCACATTATTCATTTTTATAGGTGAATAATCTTATAAAAGCAATATCCTGTGGTAGAGGCAAAAGAGCGAGAGGGGACTTGTGGGCCAAGATCCAAGAACCAGGGCTGGAGATGTCAATGAAGAACCAGAGTTTCAAATGGAATGTTCCCAGGAGTTGGCAGTTGAGCTGACAGAGGGAGGGGTCTGGACTTGGAGTCATTCTCTCCCTGGAGGTTGAGAAACCTGGCTGAAAGACCTGAGTGGAGCTGACTTGGTTTTGAGGTTCTCTAGCTTTGAACAGTTGAAGTTGACAAGAAGGAGAAGCTTTTGAGTTGGTTGTCTTTTGGAGAGAGTTGAGCTGGCCAGGAGAAACTGAGAGACTTTGGACTTTGTTTTCTCTCTGGGGTTAAGCTGAGAGACCTTACTGATTTTTTTAGAAGAAAGAAGATCTTAAAAGGCTGTTGTCCCCCATCTCCCTAACTGTCTTAGAGTCACAGTTTGTGACTGGAATACTTCCTCAAACCCTCCTAAAATTTATCTTTGTTTTTTAGGGAAATCCTCATCCCTCTTACCTCAGTTTCCCATCCTGTTATCCAAATAAACCCCTTGACTTGAAAAAGGAAAGGAAAAGAATGTCTTTGTAGTTTACTCAAGTGGAGAGGGAAGGAGCCAAATGCTTCAAGAAGAACTGGGTGGAGAGGGTTGGAGAAAGGAGGGAGTGAAGGGGGAGGAGGTTAGAAAGATATATTGATCTATCTGCCATCAGTAGGGATCAGTAGGACAACCCCAGAGCAGACCCTAGAGCATTCCCTTGTAGGCAGTTCTCCTGTATACCAGTATCCCTGTGTGGCATCCCTCAGCATTTCTCATTCCTACCTCCATTACAACCAAGTAGTTTCAGGTTCCTGTAGCAGCTCTCTGTAGTCACAAGCCAGAGAATATCTGTCATTGTAAAAGAAACAGTTTCCCCTTAGTTTACTATCTCTGTTTCAATAAGTGGTAGTTTCCTTCAGTTTACTTATTCTATTTCAATCCCCAGATCAGACTCAAATAAACAAGTGATAAACCATGTTTTTATCTGCATTTCTACTCTGAGAGTCAAAATTGGCAGATGAGGGAGCAGCTAGAGCCTCCTCAGATGTCCATCCCCTTTGAGCCAGCCTGGCACAGAGAGGAAAGACTGGGACTGGGGTCAGAAGACCAGGGTTCAAGGTCCTTTTCTGTCACTTACTGGACTTAGGACTGTGGGAACATCATGGAACTTCCTGTGCTGAATGAGACAGCAAGACAGCAAGAGACAGAGACAGAGAAAGAAGCAAAAGGCCCCCTGGCAGGTGAGGGCATGTGCCAGCCTGGGGCCAGGCGTGAAGCTACAGCTGGGCTGGCAGGCAGGTTTTTGTCCCATTTCCTCACTGAATGCATCACTGTGGGTAACATAACCACCACCACTGCCATAACCTCTCCCACAGTAATAATCGGCTTCATCCTCAGCCTGGATGTTGCTGATGGACAGGAATCGATCAGCCCCAGAGCTGGAGCCAGAGAAGCGCTCAGGGATCCCGTCGGCCCTGCTTATACTTCCATCACTGTTAACCCACAAGAGGTATTGAAGGGCTTTTTCTGGGATCTGCTGGTACCAACCAATACCATAATTACTGTGCCTACTGCTCAGGGTGCAGGAGAGTCTGGCTCCAGGGATGCAGAGGCAGAGGGAGGCTGAGTCCACACCAGTTGGGAGAGGGAGCCTGCAAACAGAGAGACTCCTTAATGACCCTGAACACGGAGAAAGCTAGAAGGTCCTTTGAGATCCTCCTGAGAGGCAAGAACAGGGAGGGAGGAGGAGGCCAAAGGGGAGGTCTGGGATGATCCTGACCTGAGCAGAAGGTGAGCAGTGACAGACAGACGAGAGGTTTGCCATCCTCCAGAAGAGGACCAGAAAGGACTGTCTCAGGGATGCTGAGCAGGAAAGGATGCTAAGACAGAGCTTGAAGAATGGGAGGAAGACAGAAAGAGAGAGAGACAGAGACAGACAGAGACAGACAGACAGACAGAGAGAGAGAGAGAGAGAGAGAGAGAGAGAGAGAGAGAGAGAGAGGCAGAGAGAGAGGAAGAGAGAGAGGAAGAGAGAGAGAGAGAGGAAGAGAGAGAGAGAGAGAGAGAGAGAGAGAGAGAGAGAGAGAGAGAGAGAGAGAGAGAGAGAGAGAGAGAGAGAGAGATTGACTTGGAAACACAGGGTGGGACACACATGAAGAGATCTAGCCAAAGCTGTGTGAGAGCAGATCCTTGGTGGCACCCAACGCCAGACCATGGTGGCACCCAGTGGGCACAATTAATCGACACTGGAACTGGAATCTAGAAGACCAGAGGTCAAATGCTGCTGCAGACAATGGAAGGTTGTGTGGCCCTGAGCAAATCATTTAAACTCTATTTGCCTCAGTTTCTTCTCCTGTAAAACAGGAATAATATTACCTGCGTCCTAGAATTTTTGTTAAGAGCATATGAAATGGTATTTGTGATGTGTTTTAGGATACTTGAAGAACTAAATAAGGCTTTGGAGAATTATATCCATTATTATTACTGTTATTGTTCTATTTCCAAAGTTGGCCAACTCCTGCTGCAGCCAGCAGGCCATCTCACAATGGGGAAGCACAATCCTCCATATGTCACCTCATTTCTTAGACCTAGACCTGTGTCTTCCCTTTCACTCTCAGCAGGATAAAAAGCCTCCAGGGTTTAGGGGTTGTCAGAGCAACCATTACTTATTTCCTTCCTTCCTTCCTTCCTTCCTTCCTTCCTTCCTTCCTTCCTTCCTTCCTTCCTTCTTTCTTCTTTCCATCCACCCATCCATCCTTCCTCCCTCCCTTCCTTCCTTCCTTCCTTCCTTCCTTCCTTCCTTCCTTCCTTCCTTCCTTCTTTCTTCTTTCCATCCACCCATCCATCCTTCCTCCCTTCCTTCCTTCCTTCCTTCCTTCCTTCCTTCCTTCCTTCCTTCCTTCCTTCCTTCCTTCTTTCTTCTTTCCATCCACCCATCCATCCTTCCTCCCTTCCTTCCTTCCTTCCTTCCTTCCTTCCTTCCTTCCTTCCTTCCTTCCTTCCTTCCTTCCTTCCGTCCTTCCTTCCTTCCTTCCTTTTTTCCTTCCTTCCTTCCTTCCTTCCTTCCTTCCTTCCTTCCTTCCTTCCTTCCTTCCTTCCTTCCTTCCTTCCTTCCTTCCTTTTTGGCCATTCCTCCAGATCGCACTTTCGACTGGATGGAGGAGTTGACAGTTCCATCAACAGAGTATTGTAATAATTAAAATTAAATAATATTTCTTGCTACCCAGAGATATATATTTTATAAAGTTTTATTAGGAAGGGTAGACAATCATTCCTAAGTAACCTGACTGCATGGAGCCTAGCCTGTCGTTCCTTTCTCATTTCCCCTCACCTCCTGCACTGTCTCTTCTCCTCATGCTTCTCCCATGGTCTTCTCGTTGTCTCTTGTTGGTCTCCCTGGTTTGGCCCCCAACCTTAACTTTTATTGACATACAGAACTACGCAAGCCAACACAAACATGGAGCAACTGTGGTATGTCAGGAACATTTGATGGACAGGTAAAGTTACAACCTAAAGCTAAACCAAAAGAATTCCATTCATTAGGTGGGGAATGATGTGGCTGATTTTGCAGATTCCTGGCAGGCTTTCTAGTCCTCAGGATTCAGCCTCTCCTCAGGGGATGTTTGTCAAGGCTTGTAGACGTGTAGACTCTTGGCCACAAGGTGTACAACATGGCGCAGCGACTGTCAGCAGCAGCCTCTGTCTCCTCTCTTCCCATTTTCTTCCTGATATCTTCATTTCCCCTTTTCTTCCCTTAGAGGGTGTCTCTGGTCATGGCCTCGTGAGCACTGTCAGGGGTTCAAGGGATCCCCTTGTATGAACAAGATTCTATTCCCTGAGAGCAAACTGGGGCACAGCCAGAGCATGGCAGGGAGCTTCCTCTCAGCTCCTCTCCACCAGCCAAATCCTCAGCCGTAAAGGCTCAACTAAATACACTCCTCTGGTGTCTTGGTCATCCCAAAGGAGGCTGAGACATGGAGGGAAGTACTGGTGATGGGGTGAGAAGACCTGATTTCCAGCTTTAGTCTGTGTGACCTTGGGCAAGTCACTAATGAACTGGATGAAATAGAGACAGACAGACAGAAGGAAAGGGACAGAAAAACATAAGCCGGGACACAAATGAGTGCAGGGAGAGAGAGACAAAGATATAGGTGCAAAGAAAAAGAGGCAAGAGCCTGGGAGAGACTATAGGGAGTAGGGAGAAAGACAGAGAGGGAGAGAAAGAGATGGGGAGGGAAAGAGAAAGACAAGGAGACAGAGACATGCAGACAGAGAGAGAAAGAACAGCTGACTTGGCCCTAGCAGCACCCTGGCCTTGCTCAGGAGCCTGGGGACAAGCGAGAAGCTGCTGCAGGCCTGACAAGGAGGTTTTTGTCCCACTTCCTCACTGAATGCATCACTGTGTATAAGCATAGCTACCACTATCGTAGTAATATGACTGGCAGTAATAATCGGCTTCATCCTCAGCCTGGACGTTGCTGATGGACAGGAATCGGTTAGTCCCAGATCCGGAGCCAGAGAAGCGCTCAGGGATCCCGTCGCCCCTGCCTGTACCTCCACCACTGTTGACCCACAGGAGGTACCGAGGGGCCTTTCCTGGGCTCTGCTGGTGCCAATAAACAGTATTACCACTGTTCCCACTGCTCAGGGTGCAGGAGAGTCTGGCCGAGCTCCCCAGGGCTGCAGAGGCAGAGGGAGGCTGAGTCACCACATCCTGGGAGAGGGAGCCTGCAAACAGAGAGACTCATTAATGACCCTGAACAAGGAGGAAGCCAGAAGGTGCTTTGAGATCCTCCTGAGAGGCAAGAACAGGGAGGGAAGAGGAGGCCCAAGGGGAGGTCTGGGATGGTCCTGACCTGAGCAGAAGGAGAGCAGTGAGAGACAGACGAGAGGCCAGGCCATGGCGAGAGGACCCGAGAGCTCAGCTTCAAAGAGCTCCCAGCTGAGTCTGGCCTCTCTCAGCTCCCTCTTATTCTCTCCTGGTTACCCTGTGATGGTGGCTGAGGGGCAGGTGGGGATTGATGCAAATCTGGGCCTGCTCCAGCCTCCTCTAGACCCCACCTGCATCCTCTCTCGGGGTCCCAGAGGGGCAGCCCTTCATGCAGGAGGATCCTTCGAGTCATTTGGTCCAGCCCAGCTGAGACGTCACCCAGGAGTGATCACAGGGCTCAGAGCAGCCACAGGCACAGCCAGCTGGGGTCACCCCTTCCCCCCAACACCTCCAGGCTTCCCAGGGCCTCCCTGCCTGCCCAGGACAAGCCCCACAGCGTCCCCTGTTGGCTACAGGACCCACATCCAGGCCACAAGGAGGCAGAGCTCAGGACCCCCAGGCAGAGGAAGGTTCTTGCTGCCTCTTCTGTCATCCCACCCAAAGGTGGAGCCTCCCTTGAGCCCCAGCCTGAGGCACCCAGAGCAGCCCCTGTCCTCAGCCCCTTCCCTGGCCTGGCTTCTTGCCCTCACCACACTCTGCTAGCAGGCACTGATCCAGGCCCAGGTTCCAGGGTTAGAAATCCTGGCCTCTCACTGGGCAAAGGTTCTCCTTCCCTCACCATAGAGCCTTCCCAGAGCCCAGCCCCTGCCTGCTGCCCCATCCCAGCCTGCTGGGGCTCCTGGACCTACAGGAAACTCTGCTCTCTGCACCAGGCCAGCCTGTCCTGCCTGCCATCCTCATGGAGCTCCCCAGGCCCAGCTGGGCTCAGCTTCCAGGCCTTCTGGGCTCCCCCTACATGCCCTCTCAGAGGTCACAGGGTCTCGGACATTCTGCCAATCAGACCAATGAGGCATCTATTTGGTCCTCTGCTCTGTCCCAGGCACTCTTCTTGGCCTTAGGAAGAGCAGGGTGACAGCCTGGACCTCCCTGCCTCCCAGAGGCTATCCTGGAGGGGCCACCATCTTATCTCCTGCTACCTCCGGGTCCCAAGGGCTTACCCTGCTTCCCTGGCAGATGCTTGGGCAGCCCCTCACTGGGCGTTCATCAGGGGGCTTTGGGCACCTCTCAGCTAAGTCTGGGGCCCTTAGGCTCAGGTTTCTGAGGCTTCTTCCTCCCATTTGGGGTCTCATTCCTCCTACACTGGCTCTGAGTGCATCAGATCAGCTGGTCATTGCCTAGACCCAAAGGCCCTCAGACAGGGAGGAGAGGGAAGAGGAACATGCTCATTGGGTGCAGGTAAAGCCATCCCACATCCCACCTTCCCACCCTGGGCTGCCTGGTTCCACGAGGACCAGAGGGAGGGAAATGCTTCCTTCCTGCTCCCAGATAGAGCCTGGGCCCATGTTCTGTCTCTGCCTCCCTCCCCTGACAAATGGGGAAGAAGAGAACCCTTGTGATTGGCTGAGGAGCCAGAGCCAGGGAGCCAATCCCCAGCATCCTCAGCAGGGTGAGGAGGGAGGTGCTGGGAGCCCCAAGATGAAGGGACAACACAGGCTTCCTCATGGGAGGCCAGGAAATGGCCCAGGAAGGAGCAGATCTGCTCTGTCCACTGAGGTTGTTATTTCTTGTGTTACCTGAAGGCCATCAGGGAGAGTTACTGCTGCTGAGGTTCAACAGGTGGGAATGAGGAGCTGCTGAGGGACGGAGCAGCCGAGGCCAGGCCAGAATTGTAGCCAGACTAGCAGCAAGAAAGGAGCCCAGAGAGCCAGGTCAGTGGTCCTTGGGGAGAGGACTGAGCCTGGGCCAGACCTGATTTGGAAGGAAACTAAGGAGGATGGACTTAAAGTCCAAGTGGTTCCAGTTGGAGCCCAATCTCCCCAAGGGGTGAGACTACAGAGCATAGAGTGTGTCCCCAGACATTGGGGGGAAATATTTGAAACCCTTTTATTTTCTATATTATCTCAATAAATGTCATTTTATAGATATAAAGTGTGTTCATTGGCTGATTAGAGCCTGGGTCATTAGAACTGTCACAGCACAGGAGACAGGAAAATGGAGACCCGAGTCATCACAAATAGAAAAAGACAAGCCCACCCCTCAGGGGAACCCCCAGAACCTCAGGCTGTTCTGGGATTGTGGGAGGTGGGATGAAGGTTGTCAGATCCTTGTCCAGTGCTGGCATATCTCTTAGGAGTCACCCGGAGGATTTCATGGTCCCTTGGGTCCCACCCCATGGTCTGGACAGCACTGTCACACGTGGTAGGGTCAGGAGAGCCCAGAGCTTGCTGGTGAGTCCTCACTAGCTACTGGCTGCAGGCACCAAGTCCCTGACCCCCCAGGGAAGCCTCCTCAACCCCAGGAGCTTCTCCTATTGGGTGGGTTTATGGGTCGCCCTCTTGCTGAAGCCTCAGCTGGCCAGTGAAGCTCTCTGAGCTTCCACTAGAGGGTGATAAAGGACTGCCTCAGGGCTAGCGAGGTGTAATGGATGCTCAGAGAGATCGAAGAATGGGAAGAAGCAAGCAAGAGCCAGAGACTGATTTGGGGAGAGAAAAGGAACCTACAGGAAGGGATGGAGCCATAGTGGTGAGAGAGCACTGCTCAGGGTGCAGGAGAGTCTGGCCGAGCTCCCCAGGGCTGCAGAGGCAGAGGGAGACTGAGTCACCACAGCCTGGGAGAGGGAGCCTGCAAACAGAGAGACTCATTAATGACCCTGAACAAGGAGGAAGCCAGAAGGTGCTTTGAGATCCTCCTGAGAGGCAAGAACAGGGAGGGAGGAGGAGGCCAAAGGGGAGGTCTGGGATGGTCCTGACCTGAGCAGAAGGTGAGCAGGGAGAGACAGACGAGAGGCCAAGCCATGGTAGAGGGGGTCCCCAGAGCTCTGTTCCCCCAAAGAGCTCACAGCTGGGCCTGGTCTCTGTCTGCTCCCTCTTATCCTCTCCCTGAAACCCTGGGATGGTGTCTGGGAGGGCTGTGGGGGCCGCATGCAAATCTGCCCTGAGCCTGGGCCCCTTCACCCCACCCTGGTGCTACCTCTGGGTCCCAGGGCCCATGAGACTCTCTCAGGGGAGGGTGGTCGTGGGGTGTCCTGGCACAGCCCAGCTGGGAGGTCCCCCAAGAGTGAACACAGTACTCAGAGCAGCCTCAATCCCAGCCAGCTGGGTTCATCCCCCTCCATACACATCAGCAGCTCCTCAGCACCCCTTGGCTGCCCAGGACCAGCCTTACAAGGCTCCCTGCTGCCTACAGGAGCCTCATTCACCCCACATTGGGAGGAGAACCTCAGGGCCCCCCAGGCAGAGGAAGGTCCCCCCAAAGGCAGAGCTGGCCCTTGACCTAGAGCTTTCAGCTCCCAGAGCCACCCTCCTCCTTTGTCCCCTTCCCCGAGCTGGGCCTCCCCCTCCCCACACACAGCAGCACACGGGGACCCCACCTGGGCTCTGGGTTTACCAGTGGGGCCCTCCCTGGGCTCAGGTAAGTCATCCGGGATGGAGCTGCCCCAGAGCCAGTCCAGTAAGGCCATGAGCTGCGCTTCTCCCTGAGTCTGGCAGGGGGCAGATGA
The DNA here is from genome assembly GCF_027887165.1 of Monodelphis domestica. Classification (NCBI taxonomy): domain Eukaryota; kingdom Metazoa; phylum Chordata; class Mammalia; order Didelphimorphia; family Didelphidae; genus Monodelphis; species Monodelphis domestica. The sequence continues at coordinate 9,335,073 of NC_077229.1, forward strand.
GGCCTGTCTGAGGGCCAAAGAGCAGCCCAGGGTGCTCTGAGATGGTCCCTGGGGAAGCTGCGGGGCAGTGACCAATAGAGCCTGGTGTGGGGACTGGGCTCAGGACACTCCTCACTGCTCTGGCCAGAGCAGATGTGAGCCAAGCCTGGCTCTCCAGCAGAAGGTAGACCAGGGGGGCAGGGAAAGGCCCTGAAGGCAGGGGAAGCTGAGTTCAAATCCTGCATCAGGCAGTTCCTAAATGTTCTCCCAGGAAAGCCAATGAATGTCAGAGGTTGACCTCTCTGGATCTATCTTAGATAAAGGTCTGAGAGGCTTCCCCAGAGGTCAAATTCTCAGGGTCTGACTGAGAACAGGTCCGAGTGCCCTCACCTCCACCTTCTTTTAGTTTCCCATAACAAGATTGTTGACTATTCCATGAACCCCAGATGATTCCTGGAACCATTATCTTGCCCCAACCACTGTCCCACCAGCTGCACTATCTACACTCTTGTTACACTTTCCCATGGACCTTTCTCATTGTTTGTAATTCCTGTGGTTGTTACCTGTGAAAGATCTCCCAGTCTTCAATAAACCAGAACTCATTGCCACCAGCACTGGGTCCCTTCTGACTCCACACTGTGATTGTTGTGACTGTTATTCTTATCTTTTCCCTCACCCTTATCTCCAGGTGAGGTCCTTCGTTCTCTACCTTTATATTTTCTCTTACTATTTTCCCCATTCCTTACCTGCGGAACTCGGGCCTCAGTGCAGCCCCCCTTTGGGGCTTTAACAACGGAACCTCTACCTGCCTCAGTCTCCTCATCTCTAAAATGGGCATATTGATAATAACTAACATGCAGTGTGGTTGTAAGGCTCAAGGACACATTTGGAAAGTGCTTGATGAGCTTTCAGGGATCACAGAAGTGATGATTCTTGTTCAATTGTTGCAGTTGTCGGGGGGGGGCGGGGGGGGGGGGGTTCTGTCTACACATATCACCTCCTGCAGTGGCCATCAGTGTCTCCTGCTCATGCCCAGCAGGTTTGGCCCAAATGTGCCTCAATGGGCCTCTCTGCCTCCTGGAATGATTGAAATGAAGGCCAGACACTGACTCGGGGGAAGAAGAGTCCATTGATGGGGGCCAGCTGGCAGGTGAGGCAGCAGAAAAGCCTGACGCAGGGCTCCCTGGTGCTCTCCCAGCCAGCATCCTCCTGTGCTGGCTCCCACAGGTGCAGAAACTGCCTCTGAAGAGCTCATTACTCATTGGCTCCCCATCAGCCCAGTCAGCTTTCATCGGGGAGAGCTCAGGAAGAGGAGGCCCAGCCAGCTCTCCTGCCCTCCCAACCCACGTCCCAGGACCCCCACACAGGCGAGGAACACTTGGTGCCTTCACTGATTAGTCCAACCCTGCTAGAAAGGAGGACGCTCCTGGGGATTCCTGGGACAAAGGATGCCCAAAGCAGCAGCCTAAATGGTGTCTCTGATGGGACCCCAGAGTAGGAACACTCAGCCATCGTCCTAAGGATTGGGTTTATGCGGGATATAAAAAAGGAATTCCCACAATCCCCCTCCTTCTTGGGGAAGCTTTGCCTCAGTTTCCCCAGTGAAATTCCCGATCAATGATGGCAACATATTGCATGGAGGCCTTAACTAGGGCCCTTGGGTGTTAATCTGCATAATATTAAAAAAGATGGTTAGAGGCCTTGCCAGGCTGCAACAAGGGGTCACCCCTCACAGGAGGCTATTAAGGGGTCACCCCTCACAGGCAGCCAATAAGGGTCACCCCCCTTCTAGCATAAGAGTCTTACAACAGACTATCCCACAGAACGTGGGAGAGACATGAAGGGGGCTGGTGAGCCACACACACACACACCCAGCCCCCTCCCCTTTCCCCTGTCCAGACCATTAATTCTGAGGACTCAAAGTCCTCAGAAGCAGCGGGCTGACTTCAGGGCTCCTCTGCTATTGCTGTCCTCCTCTTGGGCCATCTGCAGTCATGCTGCTCCCGGATCAGCTCCTCCGGCTGATCTCCCTCGCCCTGTCCAGGGTCCTGGATCTCCTTTCCCTGAAAATCCCTAAACTGCGTCCCTCCAACACAGAACACGAAGCTCAATTAAAGGTTCCTGGAGAGGAGGCTCAGCTCACATGAAGCCAGACCCGGGTCCCAGCAGAGCCAGAGACCCCGAGTCATCGCAGAAGGCCTTTGTATAGAGAAATCTCCTGGCATGATGGCGTGATGAGAAAAAGAAAAGGATGCTCAGACTGTTCACTTGGGCGGTTCTTCATTAGTGATGCAAGTGTGGATGGAGCCAGTGCGGCCAATGGACAGTCACTTTGGAGGTCACTCAAGTCCCTTTTTATTGCCAACCTCCCCAAGGCCTTTGCCCTCTTGGGGCCTTTTCCAGAGGCTATCAGGAGTCAGCAGGAACAAGAGGGGCCTCCTCATGGGTGACCGTTGTGAGCTGCACCCAAGGCAGGCCTCCCCCTCTTTACCCAACACAGGCTCCCTCCCCCACCCTCTTGAGCGTCACCCAACAGGCTGTGATGGGCTTGGGAGTAGCTCATGGTGATAGGCTGAAGGTCAGAAGATGGAACAAGATGGGAGGCCCCCAAACTGTAGCAAACTATTTCACTTTGGCTATTAACCCAAACGAGCCATTAGGTTATTCTGATACTGTTATAGTCATAAGCGGGGGTGGGGGCTTCACTCATGCCCCCCCCAGGGAAGCAGAGCTTCTCTGCCTGCATTCCTAGTCCTTCTCTGCATGAACGTTGCTTCACTCCTCGTTGCTTCTGTCACTCCAGCACTCGTTCTGAGGTGTCATTTCAAGGTTGGATGGGGAGGATTCCTCGGTGGTCTGAGCTTGCCCTGCTTCTGCTCTGCATCCTGGCTCAGCCTCCTGCTAACCCTCCTGTGGCACTTTCAAGGATATCGTGTGTCCCAAAGGTACAGTATTGGGGCGAGGGGACAGGGCACTCCTATGGGGGGTTGATGCTGAGGGATACTGAGGTCCTGTTAGGCAGCTCCAGACACCTGGCTGTGCCTTTCTGTGGAGCCACACTATGATAGGAATTTGGTGAGGAATGAACAAAAGGGAACATTGAAAAAATTCAGATTTATTGGTTGGGAAGGGGAGGAAGGAACAGGGGTTAGGAGAAATTCTACAAGTCATCTTACTTTCTAATATCTAAAAATCTATATAAAACTATCTTATTAAGCAAAGCAGTAAATTTCCCCAATCACCAAGTCTCACACTGGATGGAGTCCAATCAAAAGGACCAGGATCCTCAGTTGATTAGTGTCCAACAGGTCCAGAGCTGAAGTGTGTCTTCAATTTTCTTTACTCAAGCTGCCAGCAGCCAGATTCAAAGATTTCTCACTCTTCGATTGTTATTTGGAGAAGCAGAAACCTATTTTTCAAGCCTTTCAATTCAAGGTCCTTCCAGGTGAGAAGTGTAGTTGGTTGGGACAGAGAACCTTTCCCCAGATCTCCAGCCTTAGGCTCCCAGGTGACTCTTAGTCACATGCTCCTGTCAGTCACTCACTTTGACATATACACCACTCAGTTTGTTGCAAAACATTTTTTCTAACACAGCCAGGAGAGCCTAACTTTGCACAACCTGCAGATGGGTTCTGCACTGCTTCCACACCACCATGTTCTGCCCTGGACCAGTCCATGCTGCTCTCCTGAGGGACCCAGCAAGGACAGGAGCCTCGATTACTCTCACACACTCCTCCATTTCTCTCTGGAATTCTCCAGGACTCAGTCATCCATAATGGGCTGAATGAATGCTGGTCAAGTTGCATTCTGCTTGGACCTTGTTGACTTCTCTCAAGGGAAATTTACCACCCACTGATGTAAACCTGGGCAAATCACTTCATGTCCACTGACTTGGTTTCCTCCTCCATAAAAAGAGAAAATGAGCAGCCCCTCCATCCTCGTGTTGTTGTGGGGGAAAAGAAGATAACTGGGAAGCTTTTAGCACAGTCCCTGGCAAGAGAACCTTCTAAATAAGAGCTTGTTTTTATGCTATTGTTACTCATCTCCTCCCATTAGATTGCAAGCACATGGAGGGCAGGTTCTGCCTTTCCTCGGTCACTTTTATTCCCATCACTTTATGGGCTTTCTCCTCTATAGTAGCCACCTAACAAATGTTTAGGGAATAACTTAATCTAGTCCTCAAACACAGTGACTGCATCAAGGCAACCAATTGGCAGTTGTGGTCAGTGATTCTGAGAAAGGCATTCCTGGTATTTCCTAGAGGGTGACTAAAGACAGCTGAGGTGACAGCAGTCAAGTCCTCGCTGTTCCTGATGGGCCAGAACAATGGCCTGAATGGGACACATCAAAAGCATGTCATCCCAGAAGCCATAGCAAAGACAGGCTCCAGGGGATGCCAGAAGAGCTGGTGGACACCTGCAGGTTTGCCATCCTCCAGAAGAGGACCAGAAAGGACTGTCTCAGGGATGCTGAGCAGGAAAGGATGCTAAGACAGAGCTTGAAGAATGGGAGGAAGACAGAAAGAGAGACAGAGACAGACAGAGACAGACAGACAGATAGAGAGATTGACTTGGAAACACAGGGTGGGACACACATGAAGAGATCTAGCCAAAGCTGTGTGAGAGCAGATCCTTGGTGGCACCCAACGCCAGACCATGGTGGCACCCAGTGGGCACAATTAATCGACACTGGAACTGGAATCTAGAAGACCAGAGGTCAAATGCTGCTGCAGACAATGGAAGGTTGTGTGGCCCTGAGCAAATCATTTAAACTCTATTTGCCTCAGTTTCTTCTCCTGTAAAACAGGAATATTACCTGCATCCTAGAATTTTTGTTAAGAGCATATGAAATGGTATTTGTGACATGTTTTAGGATACTTGAAGAACTAAATAAGGCTTTGGAGAATTATATCCATTATTATTACTGTTATTGTTCTATTTCCAAAATTGGCCAACTCCTGCTGCAGCCAGCATGAAAGCACAATCCTCCATATGTCACCTCATTTCCTAGACCTAGACCTGTGTCTTCCCTTTCACTCTCAGCAGGATAAAAAGCCTCCAGGGTTTAGGGGTTGTCAGAGCAACCATTACTTATTTCCTTCCTTCCTTCCTTCCTTCCTTCCTTCCTTCCTTCCTTCCTTCCTTCCTTCCTTCCTTCCTTCCCTCTCTCTCCATCCTCCCTCCCTCCCTCCCTCCCTCCCTCCCTCCCTCCCTCCCTTCCTTCCTTCCTCCCTTCCTCCCTTCCTTCCTTCCTTCCTTCCTTCCTTCCTTCCTTCCTTCCTTCCTTCCTTCCTTCCTTTTTGGCCATTCCTCCAGATCGCACTTTCGACTGGATGGAGGAGTTGACAGTTCCATCAACAGAGTATTGTAATAATTAAAATTAAATAATATTTCTTGCTACCCAGAGATATATATTTTATAAAGTTTTATTAGGAAGGGTAGACAATCATTCCTAAGTAACCTGACTGCATGGAGCCTAGCCTGTCGTTCCTTTCTCATTTCCCCTCACCTCCTGCACTGTCTCTTCTCCTCATGCTTCTCCCATGGTCTTCTCGTTGTCTCTTGTTGGTCTCCCTGGTTTGGCCCCCAACCTTAACTTTTATTGACATACAGAACTACGCAAGCCAACACAAACATGGAGCAACTGTGGTATGTCAGGAACATTTGATGGACAGGTAAAGTTACAACCTAAACCTAAACCAAATGAATTCCATTCATTAGTTGGGGAATGATGTGGCTGATTTTCCAGTCTCCAGGCAGGCTTTCTAGTCCTCAGGATTCAGCCTCTCCTCAGGGGATGTTTGTCAAGGCTTGTAGAGGTGTGGGCGCTTGGCCACAAGGTGTACAACATGGCGCAGGGACTGTCAGCAGCTGCCTCTGTCTCCTCTCTTCCCATTTCCTTCCTGATTATTTCATTTCCCCTTTTCTTCCCCTGGAGGGTGTCTCTGGTCATGGCCTCGTGAGCACTGTCAGGGGTTCAAGGGATCCCCTCATACAAACAAGATTCTATTCCCAACAGCCACAGCCAGAGCATGGCAGGGAGCTTCCTCTCAGCTCCTCTCCACCAGCCAAATCCTCAGCCCTGAAGGCTCAACTAAATACACTCCTCTGGTGTCTTGGTCATCTCAAAGGAGGCTGGGACATGGAGGGAAGTACTGGTGATGGGGTGAGAAGACCTGAATTCCAGCTTTAATCTGTGTGACCTTGGGCAAGTCACTAATGAACTGGATGAAATAGAGACAGACAGACAGAAGGAAAGGGACAGAAAAACATAAGCCAGGACCCAAATGAGTGCAGGGAGAGAGAGACAAAGATATAGGTGCAAAGAAAAAGAGGCAAGAGCCTGGGAGAGACTATAGGGCGTAGGGAGAAAGACAGAGAGGGAGAGAAAGAGATGGGGAGGGAAGAGAAAGACAAGGAGACAGAGACATGCAGACAAAGAGAGAAAGAACAGCTGACTCTCCCCTAGCAGCACCCTGGCCTTGCTCAGGAGCCTGGGGACAAGCGAGAAGCTGCTGCAGGCCTGACAAGGAGGTTTTTGTCCCACTTCCTCACTGAATGTATCACTGTGTAGAAGGATAGCTACCACTATCATAGTAATACGACTGGCAGAAATAATCGGCTTCATCCTCGGGCTCGACGTTGCTGATGGACAGGAATCGGTTCGTCCCAGATCCGGAGCCAGAGAAGCGCTCAGGGATCCCGTCGGCCCTGCTGGTACCTCCACTGCTGGTGACATACAGGAGGGACCGAGGGGCCTTTCCTGGGCTCTGCTGGTGCCAACCAACAGTATTACCACTGGACGCACTGCTCAGGGTGCAGGAGAGTCTGGCCGAGCTCCCCAGGGCTGCAGACACAGAGGGAGGCTGAGTCACCACAGCCTGGGAGAGGGAGCCTGCAAACAGAGAGACTCATTAATGACCCTGAACAAGGAGGAAGCCAGAAGGTGCTTTGAGATCCTCCTGAGAGGCAAGAACAGGGAGGGAGGAGGAGGCCAAAGGGGAGGTCTGGGATGGTCCTGACCTGAGCAGAAGGAGAGCAGTGAGAGACAGACGAGAGGCCAGGCCATGGCGAGAGGACCGGAGAGCTCAGCTTCAAAGAGCTCCCAGCTGAGTCTGGCCTCTCGCAGCTCCCTCTTATTCTCTCCTGGTTACCCCGTGATGGTGGCTGATGGGCAGGCGGGGATTGATGCAAATCTGGGGCTGCTCCAGCCTCCTCCACACCCCACCTGCATCCTCTCTCAGGGTCCCAGGGGGGCAGCCCTTCATTCAGGAGGATCCTTCGGGTCACTGGGCCCAACCCAGCTGAGACGTCATCCAGGAGTGATCACAGGGCTCTGGGCAGCCACAGGCACAGCCAGCTGTGCTCATCACACCCACCCAACACCTCCAGACTCCCCAGACCCTCACTGCCTGCCCAGGACCAGCCCCACAGCATCCCCTGCTGGCTACAGGACACACATTCAGGCCACAAGGAAGCAGAGCTCAGGGCCCCCAGGCAGAGGAAGGTCCCTGCTGCCTCTTCTGTTCATCCCACCCAAAGGTGGAGCCTCCCTTGAGCCCCAGCCTGAGGCACCCAGAGCAGCCCCTGTCCTCAGCCCCTTCCCTGGCCTGGCTTCTTGCACTCAGCACACCCTGCTAGCAGGCACTCATCCAGGCCTGGGTTCCAGGGATAGAAATCTTGGCCTCTCTTTGGGCAAAGGTTCTATTTCCCTGGCCATAGAGCCTTCCCAGAGCCCAGCCCCTGCCCGCTGCCCCACCCCAGCCTTCTGGGGCTCCTGGACCTACAAGAAACTCTGTTCTCTGTGTTCCGCTTCCAGGCCTTCTTGGTTCCCTCCCCACAAGCCCTCTCAGAGGTCACAGTCTCTGATGTTCAGCCAATCAGACCAATGAAGCATCTATTTGGTCCTCTGCTATGTTCCCGGCACTGGGCTTGGCCTTAGGAAAAGCAGGATGACAGCCCAGACCTCCCTGCCTCCCAGAGGCCATCCTGAGGGGCCACCATTTCCTGGTCCCTCAAGGTCTCAAGGACTTACCATGCTTCCCTGGCAGATGCTTGGGCAGCCCCTCACTGGGTGTTCATCAGGGGGCTTTGGGCAGCCTCTCAGCTGAGTCTGGGGCCCTTAGGCTCAGGTTTCTGGGGCTTCTTCCTCCCATTTGGGGTCTCATTCCTCCTACCCTGGCTCTGAGTGCATCAGATCAGCTCGTCATTGTCTAGACCCAAAGCCCCTCAGACAGTGTAAGTGCAGGAGGAGAGGGAGGAAGAACATGCTCATTGGGTGCAGGTGAAGCCATCCCACATCCCACCTCCCCACCCTGGGCAGCCTGTTCTCATGAGGACCAGAGAGAGGAAATGGTTCCTTCCCTCTTCCAGATGGAGTCTGGGCCCATGTTCTGTCACTGCTTCCCTCCCTTAACAGATGGGGAAGAAGAGAACCTTTGTGATTGGCTGAGGAGCCAGAGCCAGGGAGCCAATCCCCAGCATCCTCAGCCAAAGGGAGTCTGGGGCTCTTGTCCTTCCTCCCTGGATGGGGGTGAGGATGGAGGTGCTGGGAGCCTCAGGATGGAGGCAGGACACAGGCTTCCCCATGAGAGGCCAGGAAATGGCCTGGGAAGCAACAGATCGGTTCTGTCCTTTGAAGTTTTATTTCTTGTGTTACCTGACAGTCATCAGGGAGAGTTACTGCTGATGAGGTTCAACAGGTAGGAATGATGAGCTGCTGAGAGACCCAGCAGCAGAGGCCAGGCCAGAATTGTAGCCAGACTAGCAGCAAGAAAGGAGCCCAGAGAGCCAGGCCAGTGATCTTTGGTGAGAGGACAGAGCCTGGCACAGGACAGACTCTCCCTCAGTGCTGGCTGACTGGTCAGTGGCTGTTCTTTGTGGCCTCACTCAGAATCCAGGACAGCCTGAGGGTGGGAGCAAATCCTGGTAGTTTGTCTTTGATTACTGGGAGCCCAGGCCGGGGACCAAATCAGCCCTTGTCCTTCCTGTCTGCTTCCCCTCCCTTCCCAGGGCTTTCTGGGCTGAGCCCATTTATGTTGTTTCAGGCCTCTGTGACTTCAAGGATGTGACCATGGACTTCACCTGGGAGGAGTGGAGGCTCCTGGATACTCCCCAGAATGAGCTGTACTGGGAAGTGATGCTGGAGAACTACAGGAACCTGGTCTGCTGATGAGGGCTCCTCTGGGGCCTGGGATCTGCCCATGGAAGGGGATTTGCTTCCTTCTCCTAGGCCCTGTCCAGGGTGCAGCAGGGATTCTCTGGCCTGTAACAGCCGAGCATTTCTTATCTTAACTGAGCCAAAAGCCAGGCTGCCCCTGCTGTGAAAGGCTCTTGTTTCACTGTGTGGTCCCAGCCCAGCTCTGCTCCCTCAGGCCACAGAGGCCTTCTAAAGACTCAGGGAAAGTGCTTGAAGTCAGGAAAGCTCCTCAAATGAACTTCCTGTCTTTCCCAAGGCCTCTCCATTTTTTGTCCCAATCCAGTATCTTCCCAGGAAAACAAAGCAGATTACCCTTCCTATATTCCCCCAAACTCTCTGCGTATTCTTAGCTTATTCCTAGGGAGCTGTGAGGTTTGAAATCTCTCCATTACTCTGCCTTTTCCCTTGACCAGGCCTTGCTGATTCCAACCTGGCTGTGATCTCTGAGCTGGATGTCAGAAGCAGCACATTGCATTCCAAAGGGTAATGCCCCAAGAACCTGCTGGCCAGGGGAGCAGACATCAACCCATTGAGTATAAGATGCTTCATTACTTAGCTGATGGTCATTCATCTGTGAAAATGGGCAAGCTTGTGGCCCTGAGCTCTTGTCCCAGCCATGGGTCCTGCAGATAATGTCTTTCTCACTCCTCCAATGTGTTTAGGTGACATCATCCTTTATTCCAAAGTCATTTGAAGTCGATAAATTGAAATGACCAGATTCTCGTAGTGCTTTCAGAATACAGGAAACACTCCTCCACTGGCGGGGAACAAACTTGGAACTGTTTAAATATTTTTGGAAAGCAAAGGGGAATTCATCGGTGTAGGAGCTCCTCTTATCCGCAATGATTATATGCTCCATGATCCTCCCAAGTGTGATATTCAGATGAAGATTTTTCCATGAAAAAAAAATATTTCAAACTACATTGTGGATATTGCTGTAGGGGAGGAAGTCATCACCCCTTTTTCCATTGATTCTTGACTGTTGAATGGAAAGATATCATCAACTTCAGCAGTCAGTAATAAAATCTTGGGCCATATGAAAAAATCAGCATGATGAATGCAAAGAAATTGTAGAAGGTGTATGAATTTATTTCAATTCAAGTTAAAGCAATGTGTACATTATTTATAATGGTCAGAATATTGCGGAAAGTAAAGCCTAGACAAAAGCTTCTTTATCCATAGGAAAAGGGTATTTCCACTTTTTTCTTTCTTCCAGATTGGGGCACCAGGCCTCAGACCAAGGAGTCAAGTTCAGAGACTAATATTTCTGAAGAAGTGTAAAAGTTAAAATTAAATCTCAATAATAAAAATATTATATTTTAAGAGATTTATTAATGATCATTAGAAATCAAGGAATAAAGAAGATACAAAATAAAGACTATGTGCCCATGGATGATCAACCAGTTCAAACACCTGCCTTACCACCACCAAGCTCAAGACAGAAAATAAAAGGGTGGAAGTCCTTCTTGTTCTTGCCTAATATCCCCTGTCTACAGGAAGTACATAATGATAGGAAGTCAGTGGGCTCCTGGGAAATGTAGTTCTTCTTTTAGGGTAACAGTTTTTCAATTATACAGACTTATCAAGGTGGACATTCTTGTGGAATGATCATCGCCTCTCCAAAATAGGGAAAGACTGAGAGTTTTACGGCAGGTTAAAGAAAGAGCAGAGCAACGAGGATAAACCTTTCAGACAAGTAAAATAATCCAAACAGAACCTGCCACTGAAGCAAGAGGCTTTGAATACAGTCAGCCTTTTTCCACAACAGGAAGTATCTGGAGGAATACATCACCAAGGTAATACTGAGAGAAGGCGCTTCACCGTGGATTCAGACCAAAGACAATGTTCTTTGAAGAAATTCTGTTCAAAGAAGAAGGATTCTAAGGTTCACAAATTTCAGAAGGCCTTCAGTTATGATTTAGAACACATCCAAAAATATGGAAATCATGCTGAGCAGAAAGTTCATGAAAGTAGAAATTCTTTTCTCCTAAATAACAGACTTACTCTGCACCAGAATGCTGATATGGGAGAAAAGGATAATGAGTCAAGTACTCAGAAGACAGATCTTCTTCAACTCTCTAGTTTACTCTCAGAGTAAAAAAAGAAAACTTATAACTGCAGTGAATGTGGAAAGGTCTTTCAGCACAAAGTAACTACACAACACTATAGAATTCACACTGGAGAGAAACCTTTTGAATGCAGACAATGTGGAAAGGCCTTCCATTGAAGATAGATCTCATACGACATAATAGGATTCATACTGGACATAAACCTTTTAAATGCAATGATTGGGGGAAAAGCCTTTCCCTTACACACAACTCTTACTTAGCATCAGAGGACTCACACTGGTGAGACATCCTATGAGTGTACTGTGTGGGAAGATGTTCAGAACTCACAAAAGAATAAAGCTTCATGAATGCAGTGTCTGTGGGATGCATTCCCTCAGAAGTCTAATCTTACTCTTCACTGGAGAGAAACCATATGAATGCAATGAATGTGGGAAAGCCTTCACTTGGAATAAAGGCCTTTCAGCACATAAGGGAATCCGTGCAAGGGAGAAAGCTTACGAATGTAATGAGTAAGTAAGGCATTCCTCCAGATCCGAGCTCTTACTCAACATTATAGAATTCATGATGGAGAGATATGTCACTAATATAATCAATGAAGCAATACTTTTCTCTGAAAGAGACCCCTTGATAAATTAATATTGGAAAGGAATGGAAATTTAGGGCATGTGGAAAGCCCTTTTTTTAATGACGGTGAACCATTTCTCAATAGAGAAGTCATCGACCAGAGATGAAAATGAGACATACCCAAAACTTCATAAATAACCAGTGTTGGGTCATTTTCCTTGACAGTGTTATGAGTTTCCTTAAGTTTTATGAGTTAGGTTTCTTTAAATGTTATGAGGAAGGGCTTTATTAGGGAAGGGAAAGTCAATAGTGAACAACAACATGTCTAAAAAGTAAAGGGACCATCCATCAGTAAAACAAAATGAGTCATTCAGCCAGAGCACAGAACATCCTGAATATCAAGCCTCCAACATGAACCATAGACAGATAGAAGAGAGACAATAATCTAATTCGATAGATGTGATTAGAAAGGTTTAATTGATTAGTTATGGTTTAATAACAGCTTGGAGGAGGGGATAGCACGCACTCAAGTGCATTAGGGATTTGTTCTTGGCTATAATAGATTTAATTTTTACCACGTATGGAGACAATACAGATAAAATTGTACATTTTAAAATATCTTAAATGCATAATCTCGTGTTATAAAAGACATAAATGTTATCTGTATCATATTTATTCATGTAGCTTGATTTTGTCCCTTTCCCCTTTGTCTGGGATTCCCCAAAGAGAAAGGAAGAAGGGTGTGGGTTTGAAGCAAAGAGAGTAGGTAGGATATGACTGTATGTCAGTTTGTTCTTAGGAAGGCTAGAGCTCCTGATGGGGGTAGGAGGCCTGGAAAATAGGAACATTAGGGGAACATGATACCAATCATAGAGAGAACTGAAGAGCCAAGAAGGGTAGATGTTCCTCAGGGTCCTGGCCATCGAAGTATGACAGATGAGCCCAGAATTTGCCATGTCTCCATTTGCCCAAGACAGGGAAGAAAAGGCAACACCCTAGAGCAGCTCAAGAGCCCCCTCATCTAAATACCTGTTTCACTAATTTTTGTTCATCCATGTAACAATTAAAATTCTCCCTCTCTGGGACACTTATTTTTCTTAATTTTAAAGTAATTTATTGAGTGGTTAAGACTTCCTTATGGTGGTTTATGACTCTCAACCATCATAAGACAAATGGAAACTCCTGGCCCAGGTACCTATATACGCTTTTTGGAGCTCATTATTCAGTCTCTTTGATTGGTGATAGCCAATTAAGTGGTGGTCCATCAGACCCTCAGTCCTTCCCCAAACCATTTAGCACACAGGCAGGAAAAACAGTATTATAGAACTTTTCTTTATATCCAGTCTATTAAAGGACTATATTCCTCGGTACAAAGGGAATGCAAAAAATCTGTAAACTGAACACAGCCAGGTTTCTTCCTAATGTACAAGAACTGATTTGAGGTCCTTATAATCCAGGACACCCTGATATAAAAATAATATAGTATGTAAAAAAAAAAACCAATTCTCACATCAAGAATTTACTTCTTACCATCTTTTCTTGTCTTCTTGATCATTAGACCTCCTTGAATTGTACCACCACCCAATCAGGAGCTCTTGCCTACCAACCAAATTTTAATTTAAAAAAAATTTCTTTTCAGTTTCATATTTTCCCCTTATATCACTCCCTCCCCATTCATTGAGAAGGCAAGAAATATGATATCAATTATGCACATGAAACCAAGCAAAATGTTTCCTTTTTAGCCATGTTATGGGAGGGGGGACTGTGGGGACCAAGGGGTTAAATCTCCCCAAACACTTTCCCCTCTTCTCCTGACATTCCTGTAAAAAGGTCATAAAAGTACACAACTTTGAGAAAGAGTAACTTTGAGTATAATGATGTGAAGACAGAGAGAAATCTCCTTCCTGGCTCCAGAGGCTAGGCTCTAATCAAAATTATGTTTGTTGACTGTTTGATTCCTTTAATTAGCTAAACTCAGATCCCACCATAGAAAGAGATAAAACAGGGACTGCTTCTGGCAGCAGAGCAAGCAAAAAGTCTGAATGAAACCTGATAGAGGAACATGGAAGAATAAATCTAGACTATTAGAAAGCCTGATGGTGCCAAGCGTCATTCCTTTTAACCCTTTCATGTTACCTTGCCCCCATCCTTGGACAGGATCCCAGACAAGTCCAATATATGGGGAGAAGAAAAAATAATACTTTGGTCTTCACTCAGAGTTCAACAGTTTTCACTCTGGAAGTAGACAGCATTTTCCCTCAGGAGTCCTTTGGAATTGTTCTGGATCATTGTCTTGATCAGAGTAGTAAGTCTTTCACAGTTGATCATCATTAATAATATTGTTACTGGGTAAAATGTCCTCCTAGTTCTCCCTTCACTTTGTATCAGTTCATATAAGTCTTCCTATTCCCAGGTTTTTCTGAAACCATTCCACTTGTCATTTCTTCTAGCACAATAGTATCCCATTATAATCATATACCATAAAGGATAAGTGTAATTGACTTGGCTACTAGCAGCAATGCAATGATCCTGAATAATCCTGAGGAACTTGTGAGAAAGAACGCTATCCACATCAAGAGAAATAACTGTGGGAGTAGAAATACAGAAGTAAAGCATATGATTTATCACTTGTTTGTATGGGTGTATGATTTGGGGTTTGGATTTTAAAAGATTATTACAAAGAATGGAAATAGGTGATAACACATGTATAACCCAAAGGACTTGCTTGTCAGATCCTGGAGGGGGGAAGCAAGGGGGGAGAGGCAAAAGGGGAGGGAGAGAAAATGAATCATGTAACCATGGAAAAATATTTAAAAAATTAAAAATAATCATATACCACAGTTTACTGGACCATTCCCCAGTCATTGGGCATCTCCTTACTTTTCAATTCTTTGCCATGACAAATAGAGCTGCTATCAATATTTTTGTACATATACCTTTGTACGAAATCCTCTTCCTTTTTCTTTGATCTCTTTGCGAAAAGCCCTAGTAGTGATATTACTGAGACCAAAGATATGCAGTTTTATGTCATTTTGGGCATAGTTCCATACCGTTCTACAGAATGGTAGGACCACTTCATAGCTCTTGAGCTGAGTCTTGAAGGAAAAGAAAGGATTTCTAAAGACATGCAAGGAGAGATGGCTTTCTAGGAAAGAGGAGCAGTTAGGACAAAGGCATAAACACTAGAGATGGAGAGTCATGCATGAAGAATGGCAAGTTAGCTGTTGGGTGGCCCCTGAAATGTATAGAGAGGACTGATGTGGAAGAAGGTTGGAAAGGAAAGGGGGGGCCATGTAAGGATGGATCTTGGAGATATTTTTACTTTTGAATTCCTTCTTCTCTAACTAACCTATTCATGCCCTTTGAATATTTATCAGTTCAACCAGGTTCCTGATGTTTCTTGAACTCATCACCTATTTTCTTTTTTGGAGTAGGTGATCTCTAGTCTACTCCAGTGACCAAATTGCATCCCTCCATTGATCTTCATCCACTTTCTTTCCACCATGATCACCCTTCCCCCAAATCCTTCAATTTAGGGATTTCCAAACATGAGTATATATGACTGATCCCAGAGTCATGCTTCTCTCTGACCCACTTTCAGTAGGTTGCATCTAGACATTTAAAGAGTTCATGCGATTCTTTTGTTTGTTTGCTATTGAAAGTACTGGCTTCCATATCATGCACACATGCACAAGTGGGCCCAGTACACAGAGTATCCCTAGTTAGCTGACCAAGGACCCAGGAAAAGCCTATCCCAGAACCACTATTTATTTAGTTACCTGTATTCAGGAAACAAAACAAGCAGCTAGCATATGAGCTAAATAAGCACCATATTCTTTTCAGTTTACTTTCCCTGCTGTGGTAGGGCAAAGGCTTAAGAATTGAACACTTTTGCAGGGGGAAGGTGGTGTCACGCCTTCTTAAAGTCCGTTTAATGACTCTTCCTGCTCCATGGTCAATAAAAGAATTGTTTTTCATCTGCATCTCTTAACAAAAATCAAACCAGTTAACTTAATTTCATTCATTTCCCTCCATGACACAAAAGCAACTCCTAGGTGTTTTTATGAATTCCATTTGTTGTGAGCGTCTTGGTTTTGCTTTTAAGCTTTGTTTAGCCCTTGATTTTCAGGACTTCTTATTTGAAGTTGGGTTGTTCAGTTTTTGTTTATCGCTTCTGGAGTTTGTTTTAGTCATCTGACTTGGGTCCACTCATGGCTTCTTTTGCTGAAGCACTGAGACAGAGCCATAGACAGATGTGGAAGGGAGCCCACTGAGTCTAGCCCAGATGAGGGAACTAGACCCGGACAAGTCAGGAGACGTCTACGGGCACCAGTACCCTGAGAGCCTAGAGCAGTCACACTGAAGAGTTTCCAAATGGAGAGGGGACAGGCTTCCAAGATAGGGTGCCCAGCTCTTCCGCCCTTGGCTCTGCCCAGCTCCATTCTCCCTTTGGGATCTACCTACCTAGATCTTCCCCAAGCAGGGTCGCAATCCACTGCTCTCTTGGGAACTATGTTTCCCAGAAGTCCTTGCTGCCTCGCAGTCGCGCAATGAATAAGAGCAGGCGTCGGTTGTCATGGAAACCGAGGAGACGGTTTGGCGTGTTAGGTTACGTCACTTCCGCACCGCTGTCAGTCCCCGGGCAGCGGTCAGTCTCTCCCGGGGCTTGGCGGCTCCTCCAAGTCCTCAGTCGTTCCCGGGCCAGATCTCTGCGTCCCGGTTGGAGTGAGTGGGCCGGTCGGAAGTGTCTCCAAGGTGGAAGAGGGGGAGGAGGATAGGAAGAGGCCCGTTAACCCCTCCGGAGGCTCGCCCCAGTCCCACCTGCTCCGCCTCTTCGGAGGGGAGGCGGGTCAGCGCCAGGCCAGGGAACCAATTAAGAGCGCGGATTCTTTCCAGGCTCCGCCTCATTTCCTGAAGATTCTGCCCCCTCGTCCCGCCTACCCAGGGCTCTCCTTGCCCCCCGGCTGCCCCTGGTCCATCAGGGAGAGCTTTCTAAAGCCTCTGGCTCTTCAGACTACCCGGTTCACCCCCACAGTTCCACAGACGCAGTCTGCTGGAGGGCTGCGGCGGCTCCGTTCTGTGTTCTCACCGGCGTGCCTGGCACGTAGTAGGGCGTTGACCCCTGAGCATGGGCAGCCACTTCGCGTCTCAACCGAAATCCCAGGCCAGCTGGGAGGTGGGGAGGAGGGGGAAGGAAACTGAGGCAAGCAGAGGCCAGGGAGTGCCGCCGGCCAAAGCCTCCACTGTCTGCGACTACTCCGAGAGCTCTTTCTTCTACGCTCTGGTCGCCGATCCTCCTGCCTGGAAGAGGCAGCATCCTCCAGCCCGAAGCCTGCGCCCTCCCCTAAGCCTGTGATCCCTTCTCCCAATGCCTCCAAAGGCATCAAACCAACCCTCGCCAGCGCCCCTCGCTTCCCTTGGTCACGCGCTCTCCTCCCCACATTCGTACCTGGCACTCTCCCGGGCGGGGTCCCCTGGCTTCTCTCCTCCGACTGTCTCCGACTTAGCTAGAGAACACCTTGTGTGCAGCCAGTGCCTGGGCCTCAGCCACAGCAAGGACCGCTCTACTTTTATTCTAGGCACAGCCAGTGCTGAAGAACTGTTCACTGGCCAACAAAAGTAATACAATCTCCGGTGTGGAGCTCTTTAGAGTTTGCAGAGCCCTTCACGAATATGATCTCATTTCACCCCCAGTGCCACCCTGGGAGGGGGGTGTTAGTATCATCCTCTTTTTACAGATGAAGAAACTGAGTCAGGCAGGTGAAGGGAATTGCCAAGTCCCTTAGCTAGAAGGTACCCGAGGCAGGATTTGAACTCAGGTCTTCTCCACTCCAGGCTCAGCACCCTGTCGCGGGTACCTCTTGGCTGCCTCCCTGTGAATCTCTGTGTGTAGTATATCCTTTCTGTTGGATGGAAGTTTGAGGGTGAGGGCTCTTTTCTGTCTTTATATCCTCTGCCACCGAGCAGTATCTTTGACATAATTGGTCCTTATTTATTGTCCTTTGGCCTGTGTGGCCTCTGACTCCCATAGAAAACTGGATTTGGGGACAGACGGCTCAGATTCAAATCCTGGCCTTGTCCACTCCTTTCCAGTTGTGGTTCTGGGAAATCATTTCGATTTCTTGGGTCTTGGTGTCCTCCTGGTTTTCCTCCTCTCCTACTGCTCCTTCTCTGTCTTCTTTTTTTTGGGGGGGGGCTTCCACAAGAGTCCCTCTGTCCAGACAAACTCATTACCTTTCTCTCCTGCCCCCTTCTCCGTGGTCCTTGGGCCTCAGTTTCCCAAGAGGATATGGGGGGGGACATCTTTTGGGTTGTACAGAAATCAGACGTCAGTCCAAAGGTGGCGCCTTGCTCTCTCGGGAGTTCCTGAAGCCCAGGCGCAGGACACAAGTCTAGATGATGGTGCTCCCCTCCCCCCCCCATCCCTACTTCTGCAGGGGCCATGGCCACCCCCAGCCCTCAGGCTCACAAGTCAGGATCTCCTCCACTTCTCTCTATGTCCACATCATCTGAGGCCAAGGGTTGTTGTGGAAGCATCCCCGGGATGCTCCCTCCTCTCCCTGGACACCGTCCCTATCCTGGCACAGTTCCTCCTGGTCTCACCTCCTCCCCTGGAATCCTTCAGCCTGCCCAGGGGTCACTCTGCCTCACTGGCCCCTAATAGGGTTTACACCACCCCTGCTCAATAACCTCCAGTGGCTCCCTATCACCTCAGCCATCTGCCCATGCCAGGCACTATGCTATGTTCTGGGGACAAAGAGCTTAGGTAAAAGGCTCCCAGCCTAGGGGGGAGGCAGGCTAACAAGCGACCCAGAGGGCACATACAGCCTTTCCCCTCCAATTCGCTTCCACCTTACATCCACCTCCAGGGATGCTCCTCATCTTCATCTCCCCTGCTCCTGCAAGTCTTACTAGAATGCCGCCTCCTCCAGGGAGCCTTCCCCAGTCCTCCTAATTCTGGGACCTTCCCTCAGATGACAACTTCCCACAGGTGCTGTGGGTCCACAGACCCTAGTTGGGGGGCAGGTGGCCAAATGGGTAGGGCCCTGAGTCTGCAGTCAGGAAGATTCGTCCTCCAGCACGTACTGACTATGTGACCCTGGGCAAGTCGCTTCCCCTCTGCTCCAGAGAACCGGGGCAGCTGCAATCCTTCCTCCCTCGCCCCCTCCCGGTGGTCACATAGCACAGCAGAAAATGGAGGAATCCAAACAGGACCCTCCAAAGAACAGGGCCCTCATCAAAGGGGAATCATGGCCAGGAGGTGGGGAAGGACAGGCTGAGGCTGCGGGAAGAAAGCCGCACTTAGTAGGTGGCTGTAAGTACCGGCTCCTCCGGCTCCCTACACCTCCAAGGAAAATGGGCTCAGGATGCCGGCGCACCAGCCTCCCCGCCCTCCGGACTACATTGCCCAGGAGCCCTTGCGTAGGGACCTCGACCTCTCCGATTATGTCACTTCCGCTTCTTTTCTCTGATCCTCCTAGAGGCGGAATCCTGCCCGCTGAAGGTGAGACAGCGCTGAGCGGGCCGGGGCTCGGAATGGGGAGAAGGCTGACGGAGTGTCCTGCCCCGCGGCTGCGGCCTCCTAGCATCTGAGATTGGGGTTGCACTGGAGGGCAGGGGAAAGAGGCGGACCTGGACGTTCTGGGCCACGCCTCGAGGGAGGGGAGGGAGAAGGGGAGGAGCCATAAGACCACGCCCTTCGCCGCGCCGGAGGAGCCAATCCGAGGCGTGCTGCTTCGCCACTCCCCTTCCTTCCCTGAAGCCCAGCTTTTGGCTCTGTTAGGGCCCTCCTCCAGGTGCACATCACCCCTTCTCCCTGCACCTCTCACGTTCCCTTCTCCTCCCCAGGAGGCCTCTTTCCCAGCCGGAGAGTAGGAAGAACTAAGACAGCGTAATGGCGCTTGGGCCCTCTGAAGCCGGGAGCCCCGAGGTGAGTGAGCCCCAGGCCTTGCACTAAAGGTGACTGTGATGGAGGGTTCTCTAACCCTCTGGCCACCTCTGCCTCACTGTGCACATCTGCCCATCTGTACAATGGGGGCATTGAGGCGACTCCCCAAAGACTAGAAGCCAGTTGCTCCAGGCAATGCCCACTCTGGCCCAGCGCCCTTCTGTAGCCCCGTTCCCTCTGCTCCCGTTGATCACGGCATTCTAGGCTCCGTGCTCCGGAAGGGGGTGGTAGCACCAGGGCCGTAGTCAGTGGGACATACGTTGGCGGGTCCAGGCTCAGAGGGTGGTGAGATTGCTTAGAGAGGCCCCCTCTCCCCAGCTCAGCCTGGTGACCCTGGGCAAGTCACTAAGTGAGGACGGCCCTGAGGCAGGGTGAGGCCTCCCCGACTCTGTACCCCTTGGGGGTCACCAGGGGTCCTTCCTCCCCCCCAGCCCCAGGGCCAGGTGAGCAGCCGCGAGGGGGCATCCCCGAGGCGGAAGGGCCCTGCGGGTGAGGACTGTGGCATTCGGTGGCTCCTTGGCAGCCCCAGCAGGCCCTGGGGAGTCTGAGCCCCAAGGAGCGGCCCTCGGGCCGGAGGGTTCTGGGCGCCCTGTGGCTGTAATAGAGCCCGTGAGCCCGGGCGCCGTTTGCTCAGGAGAGGCCGGTGCGGTGTGGGGGGCAGCGGGGCCAACACTGGGTGACTCGGTACTCCGGGCCCCTCCTGCCCACGTGCCCCCTCGGGCTCTGCTATTCCAGGGGTCCGTGATGTTCCGGGACGTGGCTGTGCTCTTCTCCCCGGATGAATGGGGGCGCCTGGGCCAAGGCCAGAGGGAGCTGTACTGGGAGGTGATGCTGGAGAACTACCAGACCCTAGTGTGGCTGGGTGAGGCCACGCCCCCTACAGCAGCCTCCTCCCCCTCCTCTCTGCTGGCCCCGCCCTCAGGGAGCCTCTGAGGGGCGGGGCCAGGGGCGGGGCCTGGAACTGGGGCGGGGCTTCCAGAGGCAGGCCAAGGCTGTGGGGGGGCCATCATTCTGGGCAGTCACCATCCGGATTATTGTGCTTGGGTGTCCTTGGTCAGGAGAGGGTGGGAGCGGGCGGGAGCCAGAAAGGAAGGGGGGGGCGGCGCCCTCACTCTGCCATTTCTCCTCATCAGGCCTTGCAGTGACCAAACCGGACGTGATCTCTCTGCTGGAGCGAGGGCGGACACCGTGGATGCCAGCGCCGGGAGGCCCGAGATCCAGCTGTCCAGGTGAGTGAGCGCAAGCGTGTGCCAAGCAGCCCCATGGGGAGCCCCCCGGTCCCCGGGGAAAGCCGCCCTCCTTGATGCCGGAGAGAGATCAGGCAGGTGCCCCAGAAGGTGTTGCAGATCTTTCTCACCCGAGGTGAAGAAAAAGGAGCCTGATTATGGCTTCCTCCCGGAGCCCGGAGTGGGAGAGCCCCCGGGACGCCCCGGGCATCAGCAGCTGTTAATGAAGGGGGACAAGATCGAGCATGGGACTCCCGGAAGCACGGAATCTGCTCCCAGTCATCCAGGGAGCGTCCAGGTTGGGGAAGCCCGGGCCATGGAAGGAAGAGTCGAGGAAGAGCCATTCCAGACAAAGAAGCCAGGACCAGAGTGCCATCAGAGCAGCACCAGGCTGTCGGGTCTCCACAGAGGAGATTCTCTGTAGGAGAGTCTCTGGGTGGACACAAGGAGAAGGAAAGCTTCCAGCTCTTTTCCTCCCCGGGAACCATGCCTAGGATCTCCCTGCAGACTATAGGGTTAGTAGAGATGAAAAAGCCCTCAGTGGGAAGCGATACTGGACATCTAGGGCCAGGCCCTTAATGTAAGAGAGTCATAAACTGTATCTGTCCCTCGAGCTGTCCTTTGATGACTTTCTGGACAGGAAGAAGAAATGTCAGGAGTTTGGCCTACTGAGCCCAAACTTGACCCAAGCCTGATTCCCAGTCCCGCTGGGGCCTGCCCTTACCCAGACACCCATCTGCCATGTTGCCTGTGTATTCACTCTCTCTTTCTCTCCTCTTTCCAACTGCCAAAAAGAGCAGCTTTTTAACTTGCTTTAATAATTTCATGCTTCAGAATGTCTCTTCTGAACAGTATTCTCACAGAGAGGAACTGGTTTCTGGGGCAGAAACAGGTGGAATCTGAGGGGCTTGACCACAGCACCCTGAATTTGGGGGCATAAAGTAGCAGTAATTCAGGGAGAGGTAGATGCGCATCTCAGATTTGGGGGAAGCAGACTTTCTGGGAAACATGGGTAAGATTCCATGGCTTAAAATGCATCAAGGGAAGGTAGCCTTGGACTGATGGAAAATGCCCAAGAATGAAATCCTGCCAACAAACGTGAAACCATCCTAGGAAGGAGGCAGAAAGGAATTTGACTGAAAAATAAAAAACAAGAACAATGTGGATGCACAGAAGACTCACTGACTCACTTGAATTTAAAAGGGAAATGTACACAAAATGGAAGCCAGTTTAGTTCAGAATAAGACTGCATCATCATCCTACAAAAATAGCATTGATACTAGAGCTTAGAATGCACCAAGGCTGAGGAAGGAAGCACTGAATAAATGCTTCTTGACTGACTGATGGAGGGACCATAGGAAATAGGAAAGGCAGCCAGATTGATGAAGGGCAGATTCTGATTTTTAAAAAGAGATAAAAGAGAATAGATCCTCCAGATTGCAGGCCAGAGCTTGGCTTGGACTCAAATAAAAGTTCAAGAATGGATTATGGGGTGCAGCTGGGTAGCTCAGTGGATTGAGAGCCAGGCCTAGAGATGGGAGGTACTAGGTTCAAATCTGGCCTCAGACACTTCCCAGCTGCGTGACCCTGGGCAAGTCACTTAACCCCCATTGCCTCACCCTTACCACTCTTCTGCCTTGGAACTAATACCCAGTATTGATTCCAAGACAGAAGGTAAGGGTTTGGAAAAAAAAAGTGGGTTATAGGTCTTGGAGCAACAACTTCAAAGGGCCAGCCTGGCCTCCTTAAGAACAGCTTGTGTGATACCATACTAACCTCTTTTTCTTCATTGGGAAGGATTATTACTAAATTAACAGGCAAGGCAAGCACTGTTCAGTCAGGTCGATTTGGGCTGAGATTTTGATCACTTGTTCTTGTGGAGTTAGGTGATATTAGGCAATTGAATGGATTCAGGACTGGCCCAATATAGAGACTAGTTATTGATGGTCAGTGTCATTATGGCAGGAGGTTTCTAGTGGAGTGCCCCAGGTATCTACGTCTGACCCTGGGCTGCTTCATTTTTCTGTCAGTAACTTAGAAAGAAGCATAGACTAGGGGTTCTTAGCTTGGGCTCCACAAGCTAGTTTTTAAAAATATGTTTTGGTGACTGTTTTACAACTTTCATATTAAATTTTAAAAAGGTATAAACTGAGGCTTCAAGCAAGATATTATTTATTAACAGAGGCATGTGACCTGATAATAAGCCCCCTTTTTTTCAGTTGAGTTATGTCTGATTCTTTGTGACTCCATTTTGAGATATTTTTGGGCAAAGATTTTAAAGTGGTTTGTAATTTCCTTCTCCAACTTATTTAACAGATGAGGAAACTGAAGCAAATAGGGTTCAGTGATTTGTTCAGGGTCAGGTTAAGTATCTGAGGCCAGATTTGAACTCAAGAAGATGAGTCTTCTTGACTCCACATCCATTCTCTGAACTATGGTGCCACCTAGGTGCCCTGACCTGATAATAAAGGATGGGTTAAATGGCACTGCCTCCAGCCAGGAGACCCCCCCCCCCCAACTTCAGTTGCATCTCTTTTTATAAACGTAGCACAAAGAAGAGACCAAAAGTCAAGCAACTGGCCAGTATTTCAGATAATTGGTTACCTTAAGGAAAGTGAGCAGAAATCATTATGGAATGAAGACTACCTCTCTATCTCTGTAAGTGGGAAATTTTAGGGTTGTGACTTAATCTAAACTTAATTGGTTGCCAGGGAAGGAATCCCATGGTTTAATTTATATAGAGGGAAGAAATTAAGAAGAGAGAGGGAAAGGGTATAGGATTTCTCCCTCCTGGCCTGTGCTAGGGGGAGTTCAAAGACCTCTGCCACAAGGTCTTTTCAGAAGATTAGAGGCTTCCTAGGAGCATAGTGTTTTGGAAGGTAAAGGAGAAAAGAATCAGCCTAAACTCCGAGAGAGCTCAGAGAAGACGCCTCACCTAAACTAGGTTACTAAGCTTCCCCAGTAGTGTATCAAGGACTCTCACTGCCAAACCCTGACAATAGCTTCCGCCACACCAAGATGCCAAGATGCTCAGCACGCTGCCACCAGCCACCTCTTTGAGAAAAGAGCCCGAGAGAGAGGAAGAGACACGAAATATATAGACTGTTGTTACATCACTTTCCAACGTCTCACGTGTACCAACAGTAGCTTAAGCTTGACTTAGGACAGCCCTAGGGATCTGTCAGTTGTTTCTGATTGTCATTTGCTAGCACGTGTCTGTCATAGGCCATCCTTCTCAATACTTAATCCTTAAGTAGGGGTGTGGACATTCCTCTTTTGTTAGACTAAGCAGGGTGCAGTAAATCTAAAATTCACATCTCTAAGGAATGCATTTGTGAATTTTATGGGTCCTGTATGCATCCTGAAGTTACATTTAAGGGCAGACCTCCAGGAGACTAGGGAATTAAACAAGACCATCTTTTCCAAGGTGGGATGCACACAAACCTTGCAGGAAATTCTGAGATGTTTTATGAAAGTCTATTGAGAATATAGTATTTTTTTCTTCAACTAAGTGATTATAGGAAAGCTTATCTAACTAGAGAAAGAGTGGCTCAGCCTTTGGATTGCTCAGAGTGAGAATGAGCTTAGAGTACAGAATATGGCTAATATCAAATATAAAATCAGTATTAATTTTCACAATATAAATGGCTTCTTTTGTCATCTTACATGTTTTATGCATTTAAAAGGCCTATTTTATTTCAACCCTTACCTTCCATTTTAGAACCAGTACTGGGTATTGGTTCTAAGGCAGAAGAGCAGTAAGGGCTAGGCCATGGGTGTTAAGTGACTTGCCCAGGGTCACACAGCTAGGACGTATCTGAGGCAAGATTTGAAACCAGGACCTTCTGTCTCTGGGCCCGACTCTTAATTCCATGAGCCACCCAGCTTCCTCCTTGAAAGGCCTATTTTGAGAAGGGATCCTAGGCTTACCAGACTGTCAGGGACAGTATTCTCATCAAATTTGCAAGTGATAATGAAGATGAGCTAACACAGAGGGTGAGAGTCAAAATCCAGAATGATCTGACTGACTACATCAGTGGTGTTAAACTCAAACCAAAATGGGAGCCATGAATCCATAGGGCCAGTGCAATTTTGTCTATACTTTATTGCACTTTATTTTGTGAAAGATTCCCTGTCACATTTTCATCTTATTTGGCCCCTCAGACCTTGTCCTTTATGCCTCTGGGACAGAGTGCTGGGCCAAATCTAGTATGATGAGATTCTGTCGGGATCAGTGAGATGTCTCACACTTGGGTGTCACCAATACACTTCACAAACATAAGGCTTGGATACCATTAATCAGCAAACAAGTGTCTTCTCTGAGCCAGGCATTGTGCTAAGTGCTTGAGGTACAAAAAGAGGCAAGAAGCAGTTCCTGCCCTCATGGAGCTCCCAGGCTAGTGTAATGATAATCTAATATACAGCAGTTTTTCTGAAAAGGATCTGGGGGTTTTAATGGGCTACAAGCCCATTGTAAGTGGCTATGATGCAACTTCCCTACAAGTTAATACAACCTTGTGCTGCCATAAGATGGGCAGATTTCAGGAATAAGGACATGATGGATCCACTGAAGTTTGTCCTAGGAGCACTGTGAATAGAGTAGAGCACCAGGCTTTGAGAGGGGCAGTGGTCAGCTTGCAGGTATCCAGAGGAGGACATCCAGATGGGGAAGGGCCTTGAGCCTTCCTTCTGTGAGGATTGGCTGAAGAAACTGGGCATGCTTAGCCTGAGAAGACTTGGGGCAAGGAAAGGATGACCACCATGACTGTCTTCAAGGATCAAAATGGCTGCCATGTAGCCTCAGGATAAGATTCACTCTGTTAGACCTCAGAGGGAAGAACAAAGAGCAATGGGGGAAAGTTGCAAAGAATCAAATTAAAGTTTCATATCAGGAAAAATTCCTTATCAGTGTGAACTGACCCAAAATGAAAGGTCTATCCTGAGAGGTGCCAGCTTCCCCCTCCTTGGAGACCAATAGACCAAGGCAAGACTCCACTGGTTGGGGATGCCTCATGGGCTCTTGCTCCTTGGTTACAGGGGATCCTGAATGGCCTCCAAAGTTCCTTTTTAACTCTCTTAAGCCTATAAAATGTTGAATGGGAAATGGAGGGATGTAATTGATGTGCCATGGCTTCTTGGGAATGCCCCTTCCATGTTTGGTGAGAAAGCTTCTAAATTCAGTGATTTTCCTCCTGAACAAATACCTTAATGCTAATGAACACTGGACCAAGAACCCTTGGGAGTGTAGGGACTGTGAAAAGCCCTCCAGCCAGAACTTAGAATTGACTGAACAGAGGAGCGAGGCTTTCTACCTCACCACCTCGGTTGATGAATTTGTTTTCTCTCTTTTCAACAAATGAGGAATAGGGAGCACTTGCTCCTCACTCTCCTTCTGCAAAATTCTGGGGATATGTTTTTGTTAAAAATGTTTTTACATCCTTTGCAGTTAGGAATGTAAATCCTGTGCAGTACTGATAACTCAAGCCTTAATGTTCCTGAGAAACCATGGATAAGAGAGAAGCCTTAAAATTGAAAAAATACGCAGAAGCCTTCAGTCAGTTCTTCTGATCCTTTCTTCCCCTTTTCACAGCTCTTCCTATAAGTCTTTCCATATTTCACTATAGTAGTAGGAAAAGACAATTTTAGAGGGAGGGTAATAATTTACATATCAGGCTTTGTCCAATTATCGATCCACTGATTTGCTCCTGATTTCCTGTTATTAAAAATAAAGCTGCTGAGAATATGTTTGAAGAAGGTTTTCATTTCTCAGGAATGTTCTTAGGGTCAAGATGTTCTGAGCCCTAATAGTAGTGACATCGCTGGGACAAAGGACATAGCCCTGTGTTCTCTTTCTATATTTCGACATTATGCTTTCCACAAAGTTTGCACCAATGCACAATAAATATCCCAAAAGAGTAATTCTATTTCTGCCCACACTTACGATTGTGGGAAGCTCAGGGGGATGGGAGAAAGAGAAAATGGAAAAGACCCCTATGGGATTTCCCTTTGCCTTTTCATGAGCTTAGAAGGTACATCAAGAAAATATAACAGAAGCTCTCTTTTGTGGTGGCAAAGTGGAGACTAAGGGGGTGTCCATCATTTAGGAAGGGCTGAACAATTGATGGTCCAGGAATATGGTTGAATGTTCTTACTGTGTTCTGAGAAACACCGTGCCTGAGGCTTCTGCTTTAGCCTTTTGGAATAAATAATGAGGTCTGTTTCCAGGATCTGAGTCTGAGGTAGAGCTTGGCGGCCTTAATATCAGGTGAGTAGTTAGGGGACTTGAGCATCCAGTGCTCTCTCATCAACTCTCTAACTCCCAATTTCTCAGACTCCTTAAAACCCAGGTTGGCCACACACTAAATCTTATTATTATCTACAATTTCTAAAAATTAAATTTAAATTTCCACTTAAAACAAGCATTGATTTCAACTCTGTGTTTCATTTTTCACCCATCGAAAGGGGAAAAAAAAAGACCACGACCCTTGCAAAAATAATGCATAGTTAAGCAAAATAGATCCCCACATTGGCCATGTCCAAATGGTCATTAGGACTTGTTTTGTAAGTTGTATCACAGCTCCCTCAGGTAATGGGGGACATGCTTCCCTGTCAGTCTTCCGGAATCTCACCGATCAGTTATGAAAAGCCTTTTAAAGTTTACAATGTCATTGTTGTATAAATTGTTCTCCTGACTCTCTTCCCTTCACTCTGCATCAATTCATACAAATCTTCTCAGGTTTCTCTGAAACTGTCCCTCTCATCATTTCTTGTGGCAGCACAGTATTCCAGTACATTTGTACACCATTCCCTCCTTCAGCCATTTACCTCTTGAGGAATTCACTCATATCAGCTCTTTGGCACCACTAAAAGAGCTGCTATAAATATTTTTTAGTCTTTTTCCTTTTCGATGTTTGACATTGCCCAAATTGTTGTACTTTCCCTAATTTAAGACTCTTGACATTCCTCTATCTGACAAGATGCTGTCATTCCATCTTTCCCCTACCCTCACCTATCCCAAAACTATCATCTTCCTGTTTCCCTTCAATCTATCCCCTACTTAGAACTTTCTTAGGGTCTTACTTCTGCTCTGCCCTCACTTTCCTCCCTCTAATTTCTACCCTTTAGTTGACCAGCTCAGCTTGGCATTGTCTTCTTCTTTGGCATCCCTCACCTTCTTGTTCTGTTACTACTCATCCCTGGTCA
Organism: Monodelphis domestica; assembly: GCF_027887165.1. Classification (NCBI taxonomy): domain Eukaryota; kingdom Metazoa; phylum Chordata; class Mammalia; order Didelphimorphia; family Didelphidae; genus Monodelphis; species Monodelphis domestica. The sequence continues at coordinate 9,363,260 of NC_077229.1, forward strand.
GGTGCCAGCCCAAGATTACTTCTACCACCACCCTCCTCCATGCCTAATTACATGCTGCTGACCAGAGCTAGAAGAAGCCACAGAACTGCACCAGATCCAAAATTCATCTGAGCTTCACTGCAACACCTGCCTATTTTTTCCCTGTTTCCCTGTCACTATACAGAAGCTATTCCAACCTTTTTCTGTCTTTAAATATCCCTTCTCAGCTGAGAATCTCCCCTATTTTATTGAGAAAATTGAGTCCATTCAACATGAATGGCCTCTTTTTTCTCTTTACCTCAAAAATCCCTTGACCATCATCTCCAATTCTCTCTTCCTTTCCCCCAGGCTTTGACAAAGAAGTCACCCTTCTTAAGAGGTCAAACTCTTCCACAAGAATGCTTAATCCCCTTCTTTCCTGGATTCTCTAGCATATTGCTTCCTCAGTTGTTCTTCTATTAAATCTTTAATCTTTCTCTATCAACTGGTTTCTTCCCTAAGCCTTCAAGCATGCCTGTCTTTTTCATCATTTCCTTGGGGGGAGGGGGGGGGGGAAGATTCCTTTGCCATTGCTTTTATTAGTTTGAAATGGCCGGAAGAAGAGGGACAAAAGAAGAGGAAAGAAAGATGTGTAGGACAGGCTGGACTGTGGTAGTGGTTTGGTATGCTTCTAGACATTGCCTTTCCTCTGGCTGCATTATCTTTTTGAGTGCCCCCCTCATTCCCAAACTCCAATCCTGGGAATCATTCACCAGTCCTTGTCTCTATACTTGCATTTGCAGAACGGGGAACACTAATATGAGCACCTGAAAGATATGGGATTCATGAAGCTTGATACTTTCTCTCATGCCTCTATGGTATTTTTTGATTTAGTGCCTTGGTTCCTAATAGGGAAATATTGAAATTGAAATTTAACCCACTTAAAATTAAAATCCATTTAACCCATTGAAAATAGCCCCAGACAGAATAAAATATCTGGGAGTATACCTGTAAAAGCAAACCCAGGAACTGTAAAAAACATAACACTTTTTTACACAAATAAGGTCAAAGTTAAATAGAGAAATATCCATTGTTTTTGGTTAGACAGAGAAAATATAATTAAATAATGATTTTACCTAAATTAGTCTAGCTATTCAATGCCATCCTAATAAAACCCATTTGGAAGAATAAAATATGAAGACTTATCAAAGGATTTAATGAAAATTATGTAAAGGAAGGAGGTATAACTATTAGATTTTAACTTGTTCTATAAAGCAGTAGTTATCAAAACCATCTGGTACTGGCAAAGAAATAGAAAGATTAGTGGAATAGAATAGACATACAACAAATATTAGAAAAAGGTTACAATAACCTTGTACTTGACAAAAGTAAAGATCCAAGTTTTGGGAATAAGAATTCACTATTTGGTGAAAATTGCTGGGATAATTGGAAAGTAGTTTGGCAGAAACTAGGTATAGACCAAATATCTTGCACCATTCACTAAGATAAGATCAAAATGGATACATGACCTAGAAATAAAGGGGAATACCATAAGCAAATTAAAAGAACAGAAACACATTATCTATCAGATTTGTGGATAGGAGATGAATTTATGAATATACGAGATAGAGAACACTGAAATGTAAAATGGGTAATTTCAATTACATACAATTTAAAAAGGTTTTATAAAAATAAAACTAACAACCAAGATTAGAAGAAAAGCAGAAAATTAGAAAAAAAATGCATAGACAGTTTCTTGGATAGAGGTCTCATATTTAAATTGCATAGAGAACTTTATCAAATTTATAAGATTAAGAACCATTCCCCAATTGATAAATAGTCAAAAAAGATGAACAGATGATTTTTGGATGAAAACATCAAAGCCATATATAGGCATGTGAAAAATGCTCTAAATAAATACTGATTAGAGAAACAAATCAAAACAATTCTGAGCTATCATCTCACACTTATCAGATTGGCTAAAGGGCAAAATGCCAAATGTTGGAGGGAATGTGACACAACTAATGCATTGTTGTTGGAACTGTGAAATGATCCAACCATTTTGGAGAGCAATTCCGAATTATGTCCAGAGAGTTATAAAACTGCATATGCCCTTAGACCCAGCAATACCACAGTTGAGTCTGTTTCCCAAGGTCATCAGAAAAAAAGGGAATGAATCTGGATATTTCAAAATATTTTTAGCAGCTGTCTTTATGGCGGCAAAGAACTGGAAATCCAAGGGTTGCCCATCAGTTGGGGAATGGCTAAACAAATTGTAGTATTTGAGTGTGATGAAATGCAACTGTGCTTTATGAAATGCTGAGCAGGTTAATTTAAATGAAAACTTAGACTTACATGAAATTATGGAGAGTGAAATGAGTAAAACCAAGAAAATATTTTGTACAGCTCTAGAATTAACATTTGAAGAACTTATGAATGCCCACCTCCAGAGAAAGAACTGATAAATAGAAACACAAAAGGCATAATTTATATACATTCTATACACAATATGCATTCTATGGTATGGCGGGGTAGGGGAGGAAAGGGGTGAGACCTGGAAATTAGAAAAATTAAAAAAAAAACCCTAATGCAGTTTGTTACAAAAGAGAGAAAACACCATTTGCTCATTTCCACAGCCTAGGTTCAGGAGGGCCCAAGTTCAAATCTGACCTCAGATACTAGCTGGACCCTGGACAAGTCTCTTTCTAGGAAAAAGTTCCTTTTGTCTCACAGGTAGAACTTCTTCAAAGCAGTGCTGATTTTTCAACAATATGAGACTTCATTTTTTAAGGACTGGAAAATCAGTTTTACATTTTTCTATTATACTGGAAAAGGTTTTGTTCCACTGTATTTCTATTAGTTATGTAAGAAGATATTTTAGGATTTGGGGGGTAAGTAAATCCATGGAAGTTGATGAGATCACCAAGTGAAGTAGTATAGGGGGGAAGAGATGAGTTCCCAGGCGAGAGCCGGAGGGACAGAGCCATTATGATAATTGGCACATTTGTTGTTAGAGGGTGTGATCTTGTGCTGGTGAAAAATGAAATGACTGAGGAAACAGAGGTTCAAGTTCCCAAGCATTTTGACTTATTAAGCAATGCATACTAATCACCTAACAAATCAGGGCCAGGCCTCTACCTCAGCTTAGGGTTGGACCCAGAATAGAGGAAGAGACAGCCTTTTATACATTAAAAACAATTAATCAAAAGGCAGCAACACAATATTAGGCAATCTGATTTCTAATTGGATGGAGGATTAGGGACTTCTCAAGTTGGGAAAGGAAGAGTGAAGAGGTGTAATTCCATGAAATGAGAAAAAGAGGAGTCCCATTCCTCCCAAGTGTCTATAAATAATCAAGGGAACATGGAAACTATGGATTTACCAGTTGAGGACCTGTTTTCAGATAAGACATATGGGTTGCTTGAATTGTACAATTTAGATCTGACTGGGTTCTGATCAACATAATTAGTCATTAGTCAAAGGTCTCCAAACAGCAGGTAGTGGTGGTCCAGCTTCCCAGCCACACAGTGCTAGGTTCAATTTAGACAGTAAGCTTCTCTCTCAATTCCCACTGTTGATTAAAGTTTTCTCACAAGACAGAAGTCAAACAAGAACCATATTTGAAAAGAAAGGGAAGTACACTCACCCCAGAATTGAGTCAAAAGATGGAGTTTATGTGGTTCATTCATGAGTTGCCTCAATTCCCACTACCATTCATTGTCCTAAATCCTTCAGCCTGGAGGAGGGTCCAGCAAAGAAGACTAAGAAGGAACAATCAGAAATTTAGGAGGTGTTAAAATTTAATTGCGGTTGAACTCTGAAATATATTAATTAGGTGGTTGCCAGGGATTTAATTTCTAAATCTCAAAATGAATTATTAAAGTAATTTATGGTAGTTTTATTTACAATAGAAGGAAGATATTAAGGAGGGAGAGAGAGAGAGAGAGATGAGAGAGAGAGAGAGGGAGGGAGAGGGAGGGAGGGAAGGAAAGGGAGGGAGGGAGGGAGAGGGAGGGAAGGGAAAGAGGGAGAGAGAGAGAGAGAGAGCTGGTTTCATCTGAATACAGTTAGAAATTCTAAGCCTCAGCCAGGGGGAGAGAGTCTCAAGATGATGGGCCTTTCCTGGAGGCTTCACACCTCCAGAAAGGCGGGGTCACTAAGTCAGCTTTTCATTCACCAATGGTGAATTTCTAAAAGAAGTCTGGGTGTCTGTATTCTGATCACTTCTCTGAGTCAGTTCCAGAATGTCCTTCTTCCCTTCAGCTCCAAGTGACTGATTCTTCACTCCAAGCCCGGGTGTCTGAATCTGAAATGACCAATCCTGGCTTTTGGTCCTCTTTTTAAAGATCTTTTTATCTTGTGTCACCTCCCCTAAATTTCACATCTATCAATCACAGCAGACACTTTTCTCCAGGACTGCCCATTCCTTAGACCTCACCTTCTTTGGTTAGATTTTCTCCAGGACTGTCCATTCTTTAGTTCTCACCTTCTTTGGTTAGATTATATCTTTTTGGGTTACTTAACACCTCTTTTGTTAAGTTCACCTTTTGTAGTTACTTTTTTTTTAAGTTAAAACCTAAAAATAGATTGTAGCTTACAATTCTAGCTTCACTATAAAGGAAGAGCTAAGTACCTTCATTGTGTAAACTTTAAATTCCTCCACTCTACTTAGACCTTACTTTAGGGGAAGATAAAGGTGTAATCTCCTGATTGAACAATGAAGGTACTTAGTTCTCACCTTATAGTAAAGCTAGAACTAAGTCTGGTTTTAGATATAATACAAAAAGATGTTAAGTACCTATAAAGGTTAAATTAATCACAAAAAGGTCAAGTAACTAACAAAAGGTTAACTTAACAAAGAAGTGTGAAGTAGCTCAAAAGATACACTCTAACTAGAGAAGGTGAGAACTAAAGAGTGGGCAGTCCTGGAGAAAATCTAACCAAAGAAGGTAAGAACTAAAGAATGGGTAACCCTGGAGAAAAATGTCTGCTGTGATTGGTAGATGTGAAAATTTAGGGGAGCAGACACAAGAGTGAAAGGTCTATAAAAGAGGATGAAAAGTTGAGATTCGGGCATTCGGACATACGGTTGAGTTCAGGTGAGGAACAGCCTGGAGGAGCTCCCTCAGACAGTTTCCTTGAGACAGTCTCATGGTGACTTGGGTAAAACTGACTTCTTTCCTTTGGGCTCAGGGAGGCCACTTTGGTCAAGGCCTTTAACTACCAGAGCAGTTTAAATTAACTCATCTCTCCCTCTCTCTCTCTCTCTCTCTCTCTCTCTCTCTCTCTCTCTCTCTCTCTCTCTCTCTCTCTCTCTCTCTCTCTCTCTCTCTCTCTCTCTCTCTCTCTCTCTCTCCCTCTCTCTCTCTCTCTCTCCCTCTCTCTCTCTCTCTCTCTCTCCTCCTTAATTCCTTCTCTCTATATTAATTAAAATCACCATAATTTCCAGCTGACTTGGGTATTTTATTATTTGGGATTTTCCCTGGTGACCAAATTAATTTAGATTTAAGTCACAACTATAAAATTATCCTTCACAGTTTTTACAATCAGGAGATTACAATTTTATCTTCACAATAAAGAAAGAGCTAAGTATCTTCATTGTTACAATCAGGAGATAGCTAAATCCAATCTTCACAATCCCCCCTGATGATCATTGGAAGACTAGTCTCCCCAATGATCATTTAACATAATCATCTTGTAGTCCTAAAGTACTTCTAACTACAGATGTATACAGTATTTCAATTTCTAATAGGAAATTACAATAGTTAGAGAGAAAGCAAAACCAATGTTGTGCTAGGCACATTGACAAAAAGCCAAATTAGGGGGCAGTCCCCTTTGGCATAAAAGTGTACATTTACAATAAATGTTCAATCCCCTTTTGTTCAATTGGTTGCAAATGGATATCTTAGCTTATTGCAAAAATAAAAAATAGTTAAAAGAAAATCTTTTCAATACAATTACATGTGCTTCAAATGCATAAAATGAGAGAAAGAAAAAGTACTGTATGGCACAAATAAAGTGCAATAAAATAGTACAGATCTATCAATAGGTAAGTTTTATCATAATCAAGTTACATACAATCAATATAGTCAATTATTCATTATCAACAGAAGGTATAATCAGTCACAGAGGTTCTGTATTCAAAACAATTCATTTCTTCTTTGCTATTATTTGGAGGGGAGACAAAACTGAAAAGGGTTAATTGATATCAACAAAATCAATAGAGTCTAAGAGGCACCACCTTCTGCCCCACATGGAGGGGCAGTAGCACCCTGAACATTTCTTGGTGTGAATCTTAAAAATTCTCAGACCCTACTTCAGAACACTTGGTTAAGACCATTCCCCATTTTAAACAAAGAAGGGACTTAGTCAGGAATGTGAGAACTCTACTCCACCCATACTTAAGCATACTTTAGGGGAAGATAAAGTTGTAAACTCTTTACTGAACAATGAAAAAGTACTTAACTCATACTTATAGTGAAGCAAAAAGCCTTAAGCTAAGTCTATTTTTAGGAAGGTGTTAAGTACCTATGAAGGTCAGGCAACTTGCAAACTTGTAAGGGGCAAAGAGGTGTGAACTTACTCAAAAGTTTAGTCTACTCAGGTGTGAATTAAGAATGGTCTGTCCTTTGGAAAACGTCTACTGTGATTGATAGATGTGAGAACTTAGGGGGGGTGACATAGGAGAAAATTCTCTTTAAAAGAAGGTCAGAAGCTGAGAGAAGGGGATTTTCTCTCTGAAAAAGAACTCTCTCTGAGAGAACTCTTTCTGAGGATGCAGCTTGCTAAAGAAAATTCAGCCTTGGAATCTGAAGTGGAGCTCAGGAGCTGAACTGGTGGGTCTCTCTGAACACTGGAATCTTGCTTGGGATCTCTCTCTTAAGGCCTAGGCTGGCCTACCCCTTTTATCATTTCCTCTTACTCTCTCTCTCTCCCTTTCATTAATTCCTTATTTGTATTAATTAAAATCTTCATAAAAACCCAGCTGACTTGGGTATATTTCATATTTGGGAATTTTCCCCTGGCAACCACTTTATATTTGATTTAACTCAAGACAATGTCTTGAAACCATATTTCCGAGGTCACAGTTTAAGGCAACCACTCTTTTATCTGTGCAGTTTATGGCAAACACTACTTTATTTGTCACATTGGACAAGCTCCATTTTTATATATATTGCTTGGTATTTTGTTGTGTATGTTCATTTGTCTCAGTTTGAGCATTGTCATTTTCCCAATTTCTATTTCTATAATTTTGATTTCTAAAATTTTTATTCCTTTAGTCATTATAGTTATTTCTATCAGTTCTAAAGTTGTGACTTCTATGGTCATTATCATAGTAATTTCTATAGTTATTATTTCGAAAGTTGTTATTATTTCTTTTTTCCTGGAGCCAGTTCCTACAGACCATCATTACATGTACTCTTTTGCTTCAGTAAAGGTATGTTATTGATTTATCTGTGGATTCCTGTAAAGGGGTTATGGTCTCTCCCTGATTTTTCAGTTTTCTTTTTAACATTTCAATGTCTTTCTGTAAGTCTTCCACTGATTTACTGTTTTCCATGTTATTTTGTAAGGCCCTCATAAACATAGACTGCTACTCTCCTCAATTCTTCAAGGTCCCAGTTTGGGCAACTACTTTTAAAGTATTTTTTTACCACTGAACAACAATTCTTAATGAATTGCCTACGTATTTGCCTAATATCTCTTTCTCTGGCTCGATCAAAGTCCATATGTATGCTCCCCACATCAATAAGTCTGTCCATAAACTGAGATGGATTCTCATCTATTTCTTGTTTGGTGCTTTCAAATTTAGACCATGAATTTGGTCTATCAGAGCATGTTCTCATGGCTGTGAATAATGCTTCTCTGACCTGGTTTAGTTTTGTATAATCTGGTTCAACATTGGGGTTCCAATCTGGATCTTTAGTTGGCCAATACCAGGAAGGGAGAGTGTCTCAAAAATGTAGAAGGGGGGGGAGGAAAAGAAAATGATTTTTGTTTCCAATGAATAATGTTTGGAAATGACCAAATAAAATAATGTTTAAAAAATAAAATAAAATATTAAAAAAATGTAGAAGAGAATATCAAAGAGGAGAAGTGTCAGAGGCTATAGGGAGAAAGAAAACTGGGGATTGAGAAAAGACCATTGGATTTGGCAGCTAAGAGATCATTGGTAACTTTGGAGAGAGCAGGTTTAGGAGAATGCTTAGGTCAGAAGCCAGTTAAGAGGTTAAGTGAGAGGTGAGAAAGTGGAAGAACTGATTAGAAACAGGATACCTTTTCAAGGAGTCTAGCTGTAAAGAGTAGAAGAGATATATAGAATGATAGCGGGGATGAAAGGATCAAATGAGAAGGGTTTGGGGTTTTTTTTTTCAGGATAGTGAGACATGGGCATGTTTGTAGAATTCAGAATCACCTTTCCACCAGGAGCCATGTAGCCTGTTCTGTGGATCAGTGTTTGCTCTTTGCACTGTTCTGTTTGTAAGACTTTACTTTTCTTTACAATGTTGTATTTATTATATTCTTTCCTTCCAAAGTAAAATAAAGCTTTTCTTGATAGAATAATAAATAAAAAGAATAGCCAACCCCTTCTGAACAGTTTCATATAAATAATGTATGAGGAATTGAAACAAACTTTTAAAAATAAGCTGTTTACCAATAGATACATAGTTAAAATATATAAGCAGGCAGTTCTTTAAAGTAATAGAAAAATAAAACTTCTAAACAACCAGGAAAATTGTTCAAGTTATCTAATAATTAAAGAAAAGCATAGTAAAGCAACACAGAGCTATTATGATACTCTCATTACATTGGTATATACACTTAAAAGTAATCAGAATTTAATGCTGTTGGCAATCAGGAATGCTATTGCCCTATTGATAGAGGTAATAAAAATCTTGGGAAAGCAATGTAGAAATATGCAGTTTAGGAGCTTTACGACTCTCATGTAATTTAAGGCAAAGGTCACACCAGGAATGAGCACCCCATGCATGATACTGACACAAATATTCTGCCCCAAAATATTCCTAGTTGAATGGGGAAAGAAGCTGCCATGGCAGATAGGATAATACATTTGGAGTCACGGAGATGTGGCTTCCAGGCTCAACTCAGGTGCTAACTAACTAATGTAGGCACATTGCTTATCCTCTCTTCACCTTTAAAATCAGTGTTGGATTTAATGGCCTCTAAAGTCCCATCCAGCTCTAAATCTCTGATCCTTTGATTCACATGAAGGGGAGTACAAATGATGGTATCCATCAAATGAGCATTTTCTGAGCAAAGTATGACAGGTAAATGTAGTAACATTTTACCATATGAGATGATAAATATGGAGAATACAAGAAATGGGGGAAAACATAAATAAGAACCAATGTAGAATGAATTCAAGTGAAAACAATATCCATGTTGTACTTACAAATGTATTAATAACAGCAGGAAAGTTGAGAAACTATGCCAAATGAGAGAGAGTAGATTCATTCAGGGATATGGGATGATTTATATCTTTTGTTTATTTCAGATTGGAACACTCGGAATAAATCCAAAGAATCCACTCCACAACCAGGCATTTCTATGGTGGAATCATCCCAGAAAAGACTCTCAGGGGATTCTCTTTGGATCTTGAAGAAGGGAGGTGCCTCTGAATGTTATGGCAGGTCAAAGGAAGAGCAGAGCAATGAGAACCAATATTTTAGACAATTAAAAATCGCCAAAGGAAAATCCAGTGAAGTAAGAGGCCAGCAGCATACTAAATGGAGATCTATCCTAGTGCCTGTTGTTTTTCCACAAAAGAGATTATTTGTAGGAAAGAATATTCATAAATGTGATACACAGAGAAAGAGTATCAGAATGTATTCAGACACAACACAGTATAATAGAAACTGTTTAAAGAAGAAATTTTCTAATGATGATAGATGTCAGAAATATTTTGACTATAATTTTGATCATACTGAAAAACATAGATTACATACTGGAAAGAAACTTTATGAATGTAATGAATGTGAGAAGTCTTTCCTCAAGAATACTGAACTTACTCTACATCAGAGAATTCACAGAGGAGAACAGCTCTATGAATGCACTGAATGTGGAAAGGCCTTCCAACAGAATTCATATCTTAGGAAACATCAGAAAATTCATACTGGAAAAAAACCTTATGAATGCAATGAATGTGGGAAGGCTTTCCATTGGAGAACACAACTTACCGAACATAAGAGAATTCATACTGGAGAAAAACCTTATGTATGTAATGAATGTGGAAAGTCTTTTCTCTGGAGCAGTAACTTTACAAGGCATCAGAGAACTCATACTGGAGTAAAACCTTATGAATGCAGTGAATGTGGGAAGGCTTTCTGCCAGAACTCATATCTTAGGAAACACCAGAAGATTCATACTGGAGAGAAACCTTATGAATGTAATGAATGTGGGAAAACCTTCCAATGTAGAACACGACTTGCTAAACATCAGAGAATTCATACTGGAGAGAAACCTTATGTGTGTACTGAATGTGGAAAGGCTTTCCTCTGGAGTACTGACCTTATTAGGCACCAGAGAACTCATACTGGAGAGAAATCTTATGAATGCAATGAATGTGGGAAGGCCTTTTGGGATAAGACAGGTCTTACTCAACATCATCGAATTCATGTTGGAGAAAAACTTTATAAATGCAATGATTGTGGGAAGGTTTTCCTCCAGAGTACAACACTTATTCGACACCAGAAGATTCATACTGGAGAGAAACCTTATCAGTGTAATGAATGTGGGAAGGCCTTCTACCAGAGGGCAGAACTTATTCGACATCATAAAATTCATACAGGAGAGAAACCTTATGAATGTTTTGAATGTGGGAAGGCTTTTTATCAGAGAGCAGCTCTTACCCAACATTATAAAATTCATACTGGTGAAAGACCTTACAAATGCAATGAATGTGGAAAGGGCTTTCACCATAACTCACACCTTATTCAGCATCAGAAAATTCACACTGGAGAAAAACCCTATGAATGTTATGAATGTGGAAAAGCCTTTGCCTGGAGCATGGCACTTACTCAACATCAGAAAATTCATACTGGAGAGAAACCTTATGAATGCAACGAATGCAGGAAGACTTTCTGTGTGAGAGCAGAGCTGAATCAACATTATAGAGTTCATAGTGGAGAAAAACCCTATAAATGCAATGAATGTGGGAAGGCATTTTCCAGGAACACAACGCTTATTCGACATTATAGCATTCACACTGAAGAGAAACTTTATTCAATGTAATGAATAGAGAGACTCCTTCTACTGGAATGTACTCCAACTGAAGAAAAGAAATCCTATGAATGTGAAAGCCCTTCAATAAAATTTAATAAACATTAGACATTTCCTACTAGAGAAAAACCCAATTAAATATATATATATATAATACTAGAGGGAAACCATGTGACTATAATGAATATAGATAGTCCTTCAGTGAATAATGGTCAACCATTCCCCTTCCTCTTCAACCAAAACATGGTGGACTAGAAACATACACTTTCAGACATGGCCAGTGTGTGTGGATTTGTTTGTCCAAATTTATTTGTTATAAGAGGGGAGGGGAAACAGTGGGAAGTGACAATGATATTGAAGGGAAGAAAACAACTTCAATAAAACAAACAAACAAAAGCCAGTGTGCAAACTTATTAATGTCACATCTTCATGAAAAAGTTAAGAGATCTGAAGACTAGACCACAGTACGGTCAGGTGGGATTAGAACTTTATGAATGGCTGTACCCAATGAGAAGTCATAATTGACTCACTGGCAGCTTGGAAGGGGTTATTTACTGAAGTTAGTTTTATTAATATCTTGTATAAAAGCTTAGGAGGCAAGCTTACAAAATTTGTAGATGACACAAAACTGGGTGGCATAGCTAAAACACTGGCTGACAGCATCTAAAAAGATCTTGACAAGTCAGATCATTGGCTAGATGTAAGATTAGATTGAATTAGTGGATAGGTTCTAAGGCTCAGTTTCACAAGTACTAGGTAGAGGAGATAATCCTTCCTTCTAGTTAGCAAGAGAATTAACCACCTGGAAGAGATTTAGGAATTCAAATGCCAAAGATTTTTTTTTAAGTAGTAAGTGCTGGAAAGACTATAGGATGACAAGTCTACAAATACAGCATTGGTGGGCCTGGTCCATGTTTTGGACTAAAAAGTCACTAAACTGTTCATACTTCAAACCCAGAGATCACATTTCTAGTCAAGTAAAGTCACTCTGGGAAGTGAAAGACAAAAGTCCCATGGATACCAAAAATATTCACAGCATCACTCTTGTTTCAAAATGTGGTAGTGATGTTGGCGACCAAAGCAAAGGACCAGTTGGGAATGGCTGTACAGGTTCTAACATTTGACTGCAATTAAATTTTATGCTATAAGAGACAGTGGACATGAGAAATTCTGAGAAGCATAGGAAGACCTAAGAATCAATGTAAAGAAAGTTGGTGAATCCATAACAATCTATATAATTACAATGGCAAAAATGAAAACATTAAAAAGCAATCAGATTCTAATCAATTGTAATCAACCCACAAATGAGCTTTTATTGATCATCTGTACACCAGATACTGTACCACATTTGGGAGACACAGACAAAAATAAAGTGGTCCCTGCCCTCAAGGAGCTTGTATGCTACTGGGGAAGTCATATACACTTATAAGTATAAACAAGTATACATAAAATAAAAAGTAATTTTTGGCAATGACTAACCAGTTTGGAAAACTACAGGTTAAATAAAGTACCATCCTGTGCTTATTATCAGGAAGAAGACAGTATGAATATGAATATGCTATGAGACATCTCTTTCCTTTTCATTTTGCTTAAATTATTTTATGTTACAAGGGATGGGGCTCAGTGGAGCTGGGATGAGTGGGTTTGAGGTCAATGACTCTTAAGGTTAAATGGCATCAATAAAACTTAGCTCCACCACTCCCTTCCCAATCTGAGTCTATTTTGGTAAACTGCATGATCGATACAATGCAAGAGTGTGGTAAGGCAGACAGAGTCTTGGGCTTTATTGTCTGGGTCTGGGAGATGATAACGCTACTGTATACCCTCCCTGGCAGGCCCCCTGCCCCTCATCAGGGGCATTGTATAGGTATACCTCATTTGATTATACCTCACAGTTGCTCTTTATTGCCTTTTTTACAAATCAAAGATTTCCTGTCTCAAGAAAGTCTATTGGTACTGTTTTTCTAACTACATGTGTCCAAATCATGGCTCTGTGTCACGTTTGGTCATTCTTGCAATTTCCAAACTTTTCCATGATGGTTATATCTGATATGATGATCTGTAATCAATGATCTTTGATGTTACTATTGTAATTGTTTTAAGGCCCCACAAACTTGGCCATATAAAATAGTCAATCTAATCAATAAATGCTGTGTGTGTTCTAACTGTTCCACCAGCTACCACTCCTCCCTCCCTCCCTCCCTCTCTCTCTCTCTCTCTCTCCCCCCCCTTTCTCTCTCTCTCTGTCTGTCTTTCTCTCTCTCTCCCTCTCTGTCTCTCTCTCCCTCTCCCCCCCTCCCTCTGTCTCTCTCTCTCTCCTCTCTGTCTCTCTCTCTCTGTCTCTGTCACTCTGTCTCTCTCTCTCTCTCTGTCTCTGTCTGTCTGTCTTTCTCTCTCTCTCCCTCTCTGTCTCTCTCTCCCTCTCCCTCTCCCCACCCTCTCCCTCTGTTTCTCTCTCTCTCTCTCCCTCCCTCTCTGTCACTCTGTCTCTCTCTCCCTCTGTCTCTCTCTCTCTCTCTCTCTCTCTCTCTCTCTCTCTCTCTCTCTCTCTCTCTCTCTCTCTCTCTCTCTCTCTCTCTCTCTCTCTCTCTCTCTCTCTCTCTCTCTCTCCCTCTCTCTCTCTCTGTCACTGTCTCTCTCTCTCTGTCTCTGTCTGTCTGTCTTTCTCTCTCTCTCCCTCTCTGTCTCTCTCTCCCTCTCCCTCTCCCCACCCTCTCCCTCTGTTTCTCTCTCTCTCCTCTCTGTCTCTCTCCCTCCCTCTCTGTCACTCTGTCTCTGTCTGTCTCTCCCTCTCTGTCTCTGTCTCTCTGTCTCTCTCCCTTTCTCTCTCTCTCTCTCTCTCTCTCTCTCTCTCTCTCTCTCTCTCTCTCTCTCTCTCTCTCTCTCTCTCTCTGTCTCTCTGTCTCTCTGTCTCTCTCCCTCTCCCTCTCTCCCTCCCTGAGACCAGGCCAATTAATAACCCTACAATGGCTTCTAAGTGTTCAAGTGAAAAGAAAAGTCAATCCAGGCAGCAGACTTCATTGTCTTATTTTAAGAAATCGCCACAGCCACCCCAGCCTCCAGCAATGGCCACTCTGACCAGCAAGCAGCCATCAACCCTGGATTAAGAGCCTCCATCAGAAAAGGGATGATGATGCCTTGAAGGCACTGGTGATGGGTAGCAACCTTTTTAGTATTAAAGTATTTTTAAATTAAGGTGTATACGTGGCTTTTTTACACGATATTATTGCCCACTCAATAGACTACAATATCATGTAGATATAACTTTTACAGGCACTGGGAAGTGCGACTTGCTTTACGACAACATTCGCTCTTTGTAGTGGTCTGTAGGTGACCCGCACTATCTCCAGGGTATGCATGTCCTCCATTTGGGGCCTATTTTAGACAAGACATTCCCAAACTGGAGGACTTCTGGATTCGCACAAGCAGGGGGATGAAGGACCTTAAGTTATTTCAAATGATGATAACTGAAGAGATTAAGGATGTTTAAGATGGAGGAGAGAGGAAGATAATGTGGACTCTGATAGCTACTGGAGTATCTGAATGTATGGTGCACACACAAATCCATTTTACAATTATATATGCTAATGTACAACCAAAACATGAATTGGATTTATAATCATCAATGCCAGCAATAAAGTTTTATTAATCAAATGTCTGCAAACATTGTTATTTTTAAAAACATAGTAGGAGGCAACTAAATGGCTCAGTGGCTTGAGAGTCAAGTCTAGAGATAGGAAGTCCTGGGTTCAAATCTGGCCTCAGACACTTCTAGCTTTGTGACCCTGGACAAGTCACTTAACCCTGTTTACCTCTGTTTCTTTATCTATAAAATGAGCTGGAGAAGGAAATGGTAAAATACTCCCATACCTTTGCCCAGAAAACCCCAAAAGTGTTCATGAAGAGTCAGGTATGAATGAAAATGATTGAACAAAAATCAGATTTGGGAAACACACATTGCCAAACCACACCACTCAAGGCCTTATTTTATTATAGAAAAAAACATATTACAATTAGTCACAAAATAGAAACTTAAAATGCAATCAGTTATGTTAGGGAAACCATTTCCTATAGAAGCTGGACTTGACTTGTTCTTGGTCCTGGAGAGCAGAAGGAGGAGAATGGCTTGAATTCATGGAAAGGCTCTTTGAATATAAAGAGCAAGAAGGCATATCAACTGATACAAAGAAGAAGAACTTGGAAATTTCTTTTTGTAGCGAGTGATGACTATGGGAGAGTCAGGAAGGGATGTATTTTGTGTACCCAGAAAAGAGCACAATTCCCAGCTCCTAACAGACACTCAGATATTGTCTGAGGCGGGGTGCTTGGCACAGCTTTGGGTGGTCCTTTGCCATAATCCCAGCTAAAAGAGGGGCCTGGGCATTTCTCATTATAGGTCTGGCAGCTGCCTGTTTGGGGGTTCCTTTTGTCTTCCCAGTTCTACCCTTTAAGGATTCTGCTCTTCTAGAGGAGGGGACCTTGTGAAGGAGAGAATGGGCCCCCATGTTTCTCCCAACCAGGCCCCTCTCCCCACAGCGAGCAGCACTCTTCTCATTGTTGTGTTGTGCAGGAGACTTTTCTTTCAGTCATCCTCTTTGGACTATGTTTCTAGCATCTCGAGGTCAAAAGATACAGGATATTCTGGGCACTTTCTTAGCATAATTCTAGGTGCTTTTGGACACCTTTCCATTCCTTTTCAGTCTTGTTGGTTGGTGTAAAAATTAAATTATTTCTCTAATAATAAAATATCATATTTTATGAGGTTTATTAAGAATCATTAGAAATCAAGGAGTAAAGAAGATACAAAATAAAAACCACGCGCGCATAATACTTGCTACATCATTGCAAGGGAAGGAAGAGCATGGGAGGCGTTACTTCCAGTCAAATACCGATTGTGATCTCACCAATGTGGAGACTCAGGAGAGATTATAAGGAATTCTGGGAAATACCAAGGATTTCTGGGGAATGAAGTCTAGGGTTCAAAATCACCATTTTTATATTGGGTAACTAAGGAAGTCTCCTGCCAAGTAACTAGAGTCTCTTCCAGAGCAATGGACAGTTCTCCACACTGCTCCTGGTACTGCCATATTCTTGGTATGGCATTAGCTTCTGTGAGAAGTCCATTACCTATGCTCATGACTCCAAAATCTATGTAACCAGCCCTAATCTGTCCTAGAACTCTGCATCACCATCTCCCTGATGGGCAGCTCTCTAGTCAAGTCAGCCTCCCTAGCTTAGTTTGTACAAGATCATTGCTAGTTGACATCCACTTGAGTACCTTGGGGAGTTCGTAGACCTCTGCTGCTATCCCCTTTTGAGAAATACATGCATAGTGTACTTATCATATTTTTAGGTGGCACAAAGCTGGGAATGGAGGGAGAGAATAAACATTTATCAAGCATTTATTACGTGCCAGACACCGTGCTAAAAGTGTTTTACCAATATTATTTGTTCCTAACAATAACCCTGGGAGGTAGATGCTGTTACTCTCCCTATTTTATAATTGAGGAAACAAGCAGTTGTGTCACCCCACATCACACAGCTAGAAAGTGTGTTGTCAGATCTGAACCTGGTCTTTCTGATCCCAGTGTGCCACCTAGCTGGCCCTGTGTAGTCTATATAATGTTTGGACAGTTGCGATCCAAAAGAACCTTGACTGATTGGGCCATTTATTCCTAATTTAGAAATTCAGGGCTTTGAACAGAAGTGGTTATTTTATTTTGTCAAAAGCTTCTGCATCTACTGATGCAATCGTGTTTTTTTGTTGATTCTGTTATCAATTGAGGAAACCGAGGCATAGAAAATGTAAGTGACTTGCCTAGAGTTATACAGTTTTAAGTGCTAAAGGCAGGATTTAAACTCATGCCTTCTTGACTCCAGGTCCTGGGCTTTGTCCACTATGCCAACTATGTGCCTGGGGAACAATTTAAATCATTAACAGAGAATATAAATTAAAGTAACTACAGCTAGTCCTCAGCATTTGCTTGTTTTAACTTTCAGGACTTCAAGCATTCCTGTGATCTTATCAGTAACCTCACTTTCATTTTTGCACTGGCAACCAGGTACAAAAAAATGAGAGGCACAACCTGAGCAAGGGTCCTGCCTCCCCTGCTTCCTGTTATGCCCCACCAGATGCTTCTTCTGACATTGTCACCTCTGCCCCTGCCCCTTCCTATCTAATGTTGCCCCTCCTCTGAATTTTATGGATTAGTTCATGCTTACTATGTTAGGAAAGCTGCATTATTATCAGAATTAAGATCTTCTAATAAGGAACTCAATGCAGAACAGCATGCAGTTTTTGGTGGTCATGGGAACCTAACCCTCTATTGCTCATGCTTTGTTTTGTTTTTGTAAAAAGGAATTCTTTGTTCTCTCTGAGTTTACACTTGTGAAAGGGAATCCTTTATTTCCTTTGTATATTTTGAGTTAACACTTTGGTTAACAATAACTTAAGTACCTCTGTTTAGTATCTCATTAGATTATAAGGACAGGATTAACTCTCCTTTGACTACCTTTTGAATTGAATCAACAAAAGCTTGAACAATCTACTTAGCACCAGATGGAGGAGCTCTCCTTCCTTTCAACTCAAACAGCCAGGAAATGAGAACTCACACCTCAGTCAGCCAGGAATCAGTGAACTCTTTTGATGAGTATTCACCTCTCTGGAAGGTGAGAAGTTTTCCCACAAACACTGTCCCCTGGGCAGTGCTGGGCAATTTGGAAGCTGTGATTGGCCCTTGTGAAAAGGGGAAGGGACAAGAAGCCACTATAAAAGGCCCTGAATTTCTGGGGCTAAGGAAGTTGACTCCAAGAAGGAAGTCTGCTTGAAGGAGTTGGACTTCAAGAAGGAAGTCAGTTTCAAGAAGGTCAGCTCAAGGAATAAAGTCGGCCTCAGGAGTCACCTTCAGCTTGAGTCATCATCTTGACCTGCCTCTTGGCAGGAACTTGGGTGAGTGGCTAGCTGGCTTTCCCTTCCAGTCTTCTGGAGAGAGTTTAATTCCAGCTGAAGGACAACAAGTCCTGGCTGAGTCAAGCATGGGAGCATTATAGCATTATTTAGTTAGATAGGCTAATGTTTTCTCTACTCTTTTGTATTTCTCTGATTTCCCCCTTTCTACCTCTTTTGTAAATAAAAGTTATTAAAGTCATTTCAACTTCGAGCAATAATACTTTTAATTGGTGACCACCATTATTATTTATGATTTTAATATATATTTAGACAAACCATTATAATTTAATTCTTACATTTTTAATCTTTGTGCCATTCTCTGGGAATGTTTCTCCCACCAAAATTGAGGATTGTCTATATTAGGCTCCATCTCACATTCATCCAATTGGCAAACATGACCAAAGAAGATAGATGATCAATGTTTGAGTGGTTATGGAAAAATAGGCACCCAGTTGTATTGTTTGCAGTTTGTAAGTGGGAAGAACCATGTTGAAATGAACCAGAATGAATGTGTTGGCCCATGTAATGATATCCTATGTGATGCAGGGAGGGTGGAAAGCAGTTGAGACACCATTGGACAGCTCTTTTATGTAGATAAGAAGAAAAGTAAGTTAAACATATAGGAGATCTGTCATTTCATTCATGTAATATCTTCTTTTTATTTCTATATATAAATGGAAATGCTTATTATTTTGTTTGGATTTGTAAACATTTTGAATAATAAAGAAAAGCAATAGGGAATTATACACACAATTGCAAAATAGAGCATTATGCCCCCCCAAAGATCAAATAAATAAAGGTTCTATATAAAAGTATAAAAGTATTCCCAGAAGCTCTTTTTGTGGTGGCAAAAACTTGGAAATTAAAAGGATGCCCATTGACTAAAGAATGGTAGAGTAAGTCATGATGTATAAATGTGTTGGAATGAAAGAAATAAGAAAATAGATGGTTTCAGGGCAACTTAAATGACCTGATCCCCAGTGAAGTAAGCAGGACCAGAAGAAAAATTTATACTATGACATCAATATTACAGAAGCAAGTTTGAAGACTTTTATAAATAAATGAACAAAGGAGCAGAATTGGGAGGGCAAATTCTACAATAACCATACCACTGTAAAGGCAGACAACTTTGAACACTGTAGGAACTATAATCAAACCAGTGACTATCTGTTGTTTTTGAAGACTGATGATGAAACATAGTCTTCCTCCTCTTCCTCCTGTGAATGTTAGAACTGTAAATGCCAAAACAGTAAAGGTTTTGGCCAAACTGTAAAACCTTTACCGTTTTGGCATTTACAGTTTATATATATATATAAGTCTTAAAGGAACTGGAGCTGTTTGACTGGGAGAAGAGAAAATCAAAAGAAGACAAAAGCAGTCTCTTAAGGGTTGTCTGAAGAAAAGTGATTAGACTTGTTCTCTTTGGCCCCAGAAGAGTAGTAGGAACAATAATTAGAAACTGCAAAGAGGCCTATTGAGGTTGAATGTCAAGGTGAAGTTCCCAGCAATGAGAGCGTCCCAAAGTAGGATGAGCTGTCTCCAGCAGCAGAGACCCTTGCTCTCCCCATGATCCTTTTCCCCTTATTTGCCTTGAAATCTCTTCACTGGGTCCATACCTTCCTACTCTTCCGGTGTCAGATGACAACAGGAGCTCTGATTTCCCTTCTCTCTGTTCTCTCCTATATTTTATGATGGTTGCAGAAGTCTTGTGATATCTTAATTTCCATTCCTTTGTAATCAAGTCTGTTTCCTGGTCATTTGCAGAATTTGTTGTTTGCCAGTAGTATTTTATAACTTAACCAGAACAGCTTGAGTTTTCAGCATAGGGATTCTTTTTTTCTGTTTTATTTATTTATCTTCCCATCAATTCAGCCTCCTACACTTTCCCCCCATACAATTCATCCTCTCCAATCTCAAAGGGATTATTTTGGTTCAGAGCTTCATTTCTTCTCACCTAGATTATTGCCCACACCTTCTAACCGGTTTCTGATATATCTCTCCACTTTCCACTCTATTGTCCACACATGATATTTCCAAACTGACTCTAATCCTTCCTCAGAAAACTCTAGTGTGGCTCCCAGCTCCCTCTAGGATCAGATCTCATGGTCTCTGTCTGGGATGAGTCTTCTTCCCAATCCACCTCCAGGCTGCTCTTCCAGACAGGCCAGGTGACTCTTCTCCGACTTTGTGGCCCAGTCAAACTGACCTTGCTCCTCCTCATATAGGACCATACAGACTTGCGCTGGGCCTGGGGCGCATTCCCTGTCCCCTCTACCTTCTGGAATCCTTTGGTTCCTTTCTAAGTTTGGATCCAGTGCCGTTGCCTACAAACCGGCCCAGTCCTCCCTTCAGTTCCCCACTTGCTTTGTAGGCTTTCTCTACTTCTCCATGTCCAGTAGATAAAGAATGCTTCCTTTTTGTTTGCATCCCAGGGACCTCCAACAGCACCTGGCACACAGGAGCTGCTGCTGGGGAAATTCTTCCAAAGCTCCTGCTGGTTCTGGGTCCATTGCATCAAGTCGTTAAAGCCCCAACGCCTCAGATCTCAAAATAGTGGGTTACTCCCATAGGAACCACCATGCAGATGAACTTTAAGAAATCCCACAGACGTTTCCAAGGTCAGCTCCGGATTCCTACCCTCCAGGCGCTTCCCTTCTTCTGGGCCATCCATGCTGCCTACAAGGAAGTAACCCGGAACCCAACTAGGGGGAGAAAGGGCACAGAAATCTGCGACCGGAAGTGGACGGCCGAGGACGCCAATGGATTGTGGGTCCACAAGTCCGGCCCCACTGCTGTTACTCTGGGGGGAGGAAGTTGGGAAGGGAACAGATCGGGAGCTCGGGGGCAGTTTCAGCTCATCCAGGGCCCGGTGCTTGGTGAGGCCTTCCACAGGACCGGGGGCATCAGGATGGGAATCTGCTCGAGACAAAGGAAAGGGGGGGTCTTGGGTCCTGCTTGCTTTGTTGGGCAGGGAGGCCACGTGGCCAGAAGGCAGTGGGCTGATGGTCCGGGGAAGGCAGAGCAAAGATGCAGACCAAGAAGGGCTGCCCACCTTCTGCCCCCGGATACATGGTCTGGGGGCTGCTCCTTTCGCTTATCCCAGTGCTAAGAAGATTCAGTTTGTGGAGCCAAGGAGGCGACAGGACAGCATTTGAACTCAGAACCTCCCGAGTCCTGCCTAGCCCAGGCCTCCAACCACTGGCCGCCAGGAGAAAGACCGGATAAGACAGAAAGACAGACGGGAGAGGACGACTTCTGGGTAGTTTCGCCGCCCCCCTTCTCGTTGCTTTAGAAGAGTTCTAAACTCAGGCTCCGGACGCATGCGCAGTAAGTCTGGCTGCTCTCGGAACTACACTTACCAGGACCCCTACCAAGGTGTGACTGGGACGACAGGCCACTCCCAAAAACGACTTCCGGTTTCCAGGGGCCAATCTGTCTTGCAGCCCCTTCTCGAGCCTTGGAGAGAGCCTCAGCCAAAATCCTGCGCTCTGGAGGTGAGAGAGCGCCAGGTGTCCGAGGGGTCAAAATGATGAGGGCGTGACGGACCTTCCAGCCATTTGGAGGCCGAACTGCGGCCCCGGGGTGCACCCAGAACTTTCTTCAGTTCCTCACTTTCAGCCTTTGGGTGGGGGAAGAAAGGTGTGCTTTCGCGCCTGCGCAGTTTCCCACCTCTCCCCCGCGAGGGGCGTAGTTATTGGCGTGGTCTTCTGAGGCTGCCTTTAGGCAGGCCACCCCTTCTCTCCACTAGGGGAGGGGCCTCCTGACGATTTGAGCCAATGAGAAGAGGTTCTGGAGCCCCGCCCCCTAAGCTCTTCCCCAGATCCTATTACCAGCCTCAATATCTTCACCTTAGAAATACCTTCCTTGTCAACAGGGTTTCAGGGAATGAGCATCTTGGGACGCTGGAGCAGTCACTGCCTCAGTTTACCTCCCTGGAAAATGGGCCCAGGGCTTCCTGGAGCTCAGCATCAGCTTCAGCCCAGATCGGGTTTGTCCCCTGTACCTTCATTCCCCAAAGCAGTGCCTTTGGCTCTACAGGGCCCTCCTCCAGGTGCACATCCCCCTCGCACCTCTCACGGCTCCCTTCTCCTCCTCAGGAGAGACCCCTGCGCGGCCCAAGGGGCAGAAAAGCAGAGGTGAAGCCATGGCGCCTGGGCCCCCCGGACCCCGGGCCCCCCAGGTGAGTGGAACTCCCTCCCTCCCCCCAGAAAATGACGTTGATGAAGGGTGCCCTGACCGCAGAGTGTTCCCCGCCCCCAGGTGAGGGGAAGCCTCCCCAAGGTGTTGGTCTGGACCCCTTCGAGCCTGGGCCTCTGCCTTTGGTTTTGGAGCCGGAGTCAGAGCACCAGGATTCAAGTCCTCCAACCCGAGTGTGACCCTGGCCCAGGACACCTTGGGCCTCAGTTTACCCGTTTGTAAAATGGGGATGATTAGTGCCCCTGCCCCTCCCTTTAGAGCCAGCCACTAGCTGCTCCTCTTCCCTTTTAGGGCAGGGGATAAGGAACTTCCCCAAGGCAGCAGCAGCAGCCATCCTCCCAGAGTGACTCCAGGCTTCCCAATTCCTCCCACTCTGGTCCCCTCCACTCCCCTGGCTTCTTCACTGATCATGGCATTCAAGGCTGCTGGGGCCCCTTCATCAGGCTCTTTGCTGGGGGGGAGGCGCCGTTTTCAGTGTCAGGAAGCTCGTTCACCACAAACCCCGCATGGAAGGAAGGGGACTTCACTCCATCCCCTCTCCAGGGCTTGGGCCATGGCAGGAGGAAGTGACAGCTGGCACTTCAGAGGGCCTTGAATTGTCCTGGCAGAGAGGAAGGTTCCTGGGCACAAGGCCTACAGGGAAGGGCTTCTGGGGGCCAGGGGGGCTTTGGCATTTAATGTCTGGTCTTTGCCAGGCTCGGTTGCTCTTCCATAGAATGGGGCTAAGGAGCACCTGCAGCCCCTGTCCTTTGGGTGCGTGTGAGGAGAGGGTCTCGGACACAGCATTGTTCACACATTGGAGGTTCCTGGGATCTTCCATGTTCCTCAGAGCTGACCAGGGAAGACTCGCTCCTGGGTGACTTGGCCTAGGCCCAGTTGAGGAAGGGTCCCTGGGAAGCCCCTCTGGTGGGTTGGTTGGGGTCTAATGGAGAAAGAGTAGATGCTAATGCCCAGGAGGTAGAAGGAGGGTGAGACGGATCCCCCTTCAGTCTTCTTTAAATGCCTCCCTGCCTTTACTCCCCTCTACTGATTAATGGGCGAACGTCTTCCCTCGGGGAAAGAGACATGGCGCTCTCCCGCTTCCTGTATGACAAGGAAGCCAATTGGGATAACTGACAACTTTATTCTAACAAGTTGTGGTTAGGGGTGAGATAAGAAAGATGCCTGCAGGTGGGAGTCTGCAGGAACGAGGATAAAGGAAGTCCCCGTCTGGCTAAAATATCTTTTCCCTCCCTCCAAAGTTGAGAGACTCGGGCTTGCCAGCCTCTGAGAAGTTCAGGGCTTGTGCCCCTGGTCTATCCCAGCAGAGCCAATGGGCAGACCCAAGGTGTCACAGGAGCTGTGGGAGATCTCCTGATGCTGTTCTTGTTCTTCTCAGGTTCTGCCACAATATCTTTGGGGGAAATGGTGCTTAGGTTCGATGAGGGATCGTGTATGGCTCAGGATAGTCTCTGATCAGACCTGCACCTTTGCTGTCTCAAGATGGCGAGGTCGGCTGCCTCTCTTTGGAATCTCCTCATCCCTCCAGATCACAAGCCTTCTCAACCTCCCCCCACTGGGGGTGAACCTTTGCCTTGCTTCCAGGCTCTGTCCTTCAAAGTCTCGGGATCATCCCTCTACCGCAACTCCTCCATTTTATCTTGTTAGCGGGGAGCCAACCTGACCCCATGCTGCCCACTTACCTTAAATTATTCCTCATGTAACCTCTCTATTCTGTTGACTACTCCCCCTCCCAAACTAACAAATCGTATCTATCTGTCTGCTACACTAAGGTCCTACCTTATGCTAAAGACTGCGGTGTGGGAAGGAGAGTTGGGGTCACACGTGTTATACGGCTTTGTACCATGGAACATGTAACGATTTTTGGTAAAACAAGTTTGTAACCACAAATATACCACTTCTTCCTGTGTCAAACAAGATAACATTTGACTCGAGTAAAAATAAACTGTATTGTGCCTTCTATATCTAATGCTTATTAAAATGGAACAATTTCATCGTAGCTAGATATATGCTATCCTCTATCTTTTAAATATAGTATGTTCTGTCCCTGTGCTAACTCTCTCGTTACAGAATTCCCTTTTCCTCCCTAAACTAATCTGTCCCTGTCTGTTAGCGGTTTTTGTCTTAATTCCTTTTCCTACTTTTAGTTAGTAGATTAGATTATTAGTCTTTACATATGTACATATATGATTTCTCCACACATATTACATGATACAACACGTATGGTTTCTCTACACATATTACATACAATACAACATATATATATATATATATATATATATATATATATATATATATATATATATATATACTTATACTCTGATTTGAAGTCTTTCAGACAGGAAAGTCTTTTCCTTCCTATCTGCATGAGTTCTACCAGAGAGTTATTTACCAATGTACAATTTTATGGGCCATGCTTATTTATGAATCAGCCCCGAAGGTCAGTGTAAATTCATAGTTTGTGTGCAAAATATGTGGTGATGAATGCATATACTCACATTATCCCCTGGATTTCCACTTCTCTCATTGCCTGATGGGTTGATCATCTTCTTTTTCCTTATGCAGATTTGTATGTGCATGTGGATGTAATTCCCTAAGTGTGATGTTAATGTGTATGGCGATTCAATCTTACGTGTCCCTTTAATGGAAGTTCATTTCTACAATGATCTTGATTTAAAGTTATTTCTGGTTGTTAAAGTGTCTCTGCCAGCCTCTGGTGTTGATTGAAGCTAGGTCTGGATGTCTTCGCCTTTACTGGATACATACTTGATTGTTGTCTCACCTTCATCGTTGATCCCTGGATCTCTGTCATCTGGTTACCAAAACATACAGGATCATGCGTGTGTGTAAGATAGTTTTGCTGTCGTGTGTGTGTGTGTGTGTGTGTGTGTGTGTGTGTGTGTGTGAGTGAGTGATTTTTGTATTGGGTGAGTACAAGTGAGATTTTTTGTTTTCAGAGATTGTATCTTCTTTCATGTGTGAGTGTGAGAGACGTGCTTATCATGAAGTGCTTTCTGCAGAGGTTTTTACTTAATTGAGAGGTTTATTTATGTTTTTCCTGGTTTTGTAATGGATCATTCTAATTCACATTTGCTGTTATCTGAGCTTTTCTCTTCTTCATATTGCTGTATACCTCGTGTCAGAGTTTGGGGTAGTTGATTGTGTTTTAAAAGTGATTTCTGTTGTGCTTGGGGCATTTGGATCTGTATTTCTTCTAGGACTTTTCCTATACTGTTCTCAGGCATTACATTTTGGGCATAATGATGTTTTACATGGGATGCATGGAATCATGCATCTTTTCTTATTATTTTGATGGATGTAGAAGTAGTGAGGGCTACTTCAAAGGGACTATTCCACCTGGGTTTTGTAGTTTGTCTTTGGTGAAATTTTTCACATACACTTTGTCTCCTGGCTTGATGTTACGTAGTGAGAAGTCTAGTGGAACCTTTTGCACTAGTAATCCTAGTCTTAGTTCTTCCAGCCTATCTTGTATCTTTGTTAGATAGGTGTGCAACTGGCATTCCCCTCCCAGCATGGACACATAAGGTTTAGCTGTCCTTCCATGCCATACTGGTTGTCCAAAAAGTATCTCATATGGGGAAATGTGTAAGTCTCCTCTGGGTTTGGTTCTCAGATAGAACAGTGCAAGTGGAAAGATTTCTGTCCACTTAAGATGGGTTTGTGCACAGAGTTTTGCTATTGTAGTTTTCAATTCCTTATTCATCCTTTCCATCTGTCCTGAACTTTCTGGTCTATAAACATTGTGAACATTCCCTTTTATTCCCAGAGATTTATAGATTTGTAAAATGCCAGCTGCAAAATGACTTCCCTGGTTGGAGTCAATGGTGTCTGGAATGCCATACCTAGGAATTATTTCTTTAAGTAGTGTTCTTACTACCATGCTAGTGTTGTTCTTTTATGTTGGGTATGCTTCTGTCCACCATGTGAGTCTGTCAACTAAAGCATATTTGTATCCTCTATCACTGGGCATGTTGATGTAATCAATTTGCAGACATTGGAAAGATGTATAAGCTAATGGTCTTCCTCCCAATGTCTTGCATTTAAAATGACCTTGATTGAATTTCCTACATAGGCCACATGCCTGACACATTCTTATGGCATTAGTTGATATCCCTGGTGCTGCCCAAAAATGTCGGACCTCGTCTAGCTAGGATTGTACTCCGTAATGACCTCTGGAGTGAATCACATTGCATAGATGTTGATACAGTTTCTTGGGCAAAATGGGCTTTCCTCCTTCCTCTATCCAGATGCCTTTGACTAATCTGCCTCCTAGGTGTTCTTGCCATGACTGAACTTCCTCTTGGCTGTAAGCTCGTTTGATATCATGCTTGTCAATCAGAGAGAATTCAGAACACAGATAGGACCAAATCTTGCAACAAATCTTGCTGTCACATCTGCCCTGTGCTTTCCTAGGGACATCTCATTCTTGTTAGAGGAATGTGCCTTGCATTGGATCACTGCAACTTCCTTTGGCAAATCTACTGGTTCTAAGAGTTGTGATATGGGCTTTTCATATGCCATCTTTCTTCCAGCTGTTGTGACAAATCTCCTGTTTGTCCATTAGCAAATAAAATCCCACATGTCTGAATGAATGTTTCAGGACTTGGTGACGTTCTGGGATGTGGCTGTGGACTTTACCCAGCAGGAGTGGAGGCGCCTGGGCCCAGCCCAGAAGGAGCTGTACCGAGAGGTGATGCTAGAGAACTACAGGAATCTGGTCAGTCTGGGTAAGGATGGCTGGCCTTGACGCCGGGCTCTGCCCATTACAGGGTTGGTGCTAGGTGCCATGGCTGGGGCTTGGCAAGTAGGAAACAGGTGTAGCTAAAGGATGTTTCTGTGGCCAAGAGACAGGAGACTCCTCCCAGCTGCTGCCCCCATGATGATTCCAGCCTCGTTAAACTGGGTACAGTAGCCTCATTGTCTTGTGCCTCTCCAGCTCCAGATCCTCAGACTGGATGTTCTCCCCTAAATGCCCAGCACAGGTCTCTGAAAAAGGAATGTTCCAAAGCATCTTGGCAGGAAGTGGGTCACATGAAGCAATTTCTTCCTGAGCTCAGACCCACACGAACCTCATTCCCCACAGTCCTAGGAGCCCCAACCAGCACTGCCCTCAGAGGCCCCTTGTCCTTTCCTCTGGGCTGTCCTAGCATTCTCACTGTTTCTGGAGGAGAGGGGGCTGGGGTTGGATTCTGAGGTGTCCCTCTGTCCCCGCTATTGTTGTTTCCATTGAGCAGGCTTTGTGGGTGCCAAGCCAGAGGTGATCTCTCATTTGGAGCAGGGGGAAGTACCCTGGATGCCTGAAGGCTCATTTCCCAGAAGCAGCAGCCATGAGGGTGAGTGAACAGAACCCGATCTGTTAGAATATTGTAAGCAATACCTTTGAGACAGATTCACCAGGAGTGTGGACGGGGAATTTGTCCTATCAGGGAAATGTGAATTAAAACAACTCTAAGAGTGTTCAGTTCAGACATTAAGTCGGTGAACGTTAATCAGCTTGGTGTTGGGAAGCCAGAATGCTTTACACTCTTGGAGAGCTGTTTGGTGATTCAATCCTTTTCAGTGAAAAATGACTTTTTAATTAGTAGAAATCTGCTGTTTCTCCCTGCTGCCACCCCCGTTCTGAAAGACAGAAAAAGAAATCTCCTGATATTGTCACACAAAACCAATTTTTTCATCAATCCTATCCCCCAGAATAGGTTTCATCACCTCTAACAGGAGCATGAGAGCATGTGTCTGTGAGTTCTCTGGTGTTGTTGTTGGTCATTATACTATCAGAGTTCTTAAGTTTTTTTACATTGATTGGCAGCATTGTTGTCTTGTTTCCCTGTTTAGTGAAATGTATTTGTGTTCCTGACTGTGTATATTTTCATTCTTCTCTTCTTTGGCCAGCTTAAATAAGAGTGTGGCTCTAGTTTCACCCACTCTTGCCTCTGTTTATCTAGTATTCTACCTCTGCACCCAGAGTATGAGAAATCATTTTCCCTTTCCTTCTCCCATTTGCCCTGTCCAATCTTCCACTTCTCTTCCCATTCTCTATTTTTCTTTTATACCAAGATGGAATAAAACCATTGCACGGCCCTCTGTCTACTGAGGCTCCCTCTAGGGCTTCTCATGATGACAGGGTACAAAGAAGTGTATCTCCTTTCTCATTTGGTGCCTTCTGCTTGTTCACTCTCATTTATCTTTTTATGTTTCTCTTGATTCCTGTTTTGGTATTTCAGAGGTCTTTTTAAATCTTGTTCTGTTCTTTTCATGAGTATACTTGGTATACTTGGATATCCTTTATTTTACTGAGTAATTTGTATTTGATGAAACCTATTTTTTCCTTTTGTGGTACTGTATTCCATATTCTCTGCTCCACTGAGAACAGGAAGGGAGAAAAGTGCCCTCAATGTTTGCCATTTCTCCTTTCTCTTTAGAGCTCAGAAGTCAGATCTGGTTCCCAAAGTCCGCAGGCTGCCTTTGTTCTATTTGAGAATTATATCTGTATCTCTAGTCTGTTTGACTGTAGTTTGAAGTAGCACTTTGTGAGATAAGACTTCAGTCCTCTTAAGTATGTGAACAAGCAGTTCTTGAGAGAAAGAATACAGCAGAACACATTGATGCTAGAATGGAAAAGTGTTCATTCTTTCATCATCAGGGAAATATGATTTTAAATAGCTCTAAGATATGCCACCTTATACCCATTACATTGGCATATGGCACTATAAATGATCAATTTAAATATTGTAAGCTAAGAATACTTTTATACTCTTGGTAAATCTATTTTTTGATTCAGTATATTTGGAAAACAAAATGAAAAAACTTTACTACTCTTTCTTTTCTTGGACCTTGTGATCACATTAGTAGAACCTTGCTCTAATTATGACTTTCATAAGACTTCCCTGCAGAAAAAAGATTCCTGGCTATATATTCTCTTAGGCAAATTATAGTAGGGATTAAAAAAAAAGATTGCAGTATTTGAATATAATTTAATATTATCTCATCATGCAATGTGACAAGTGTGAAGAATACAAAGAAACAGATGAAAACTTATAAGAAATGATACAGAATAAATTAAGCAGATTGAGAAAATAGAACTATTGACTACTACTTTGTTAATAACAATAGTAAGAAACTAAGCAGAGAAAAAAAGAAGGTTCATACAGGGAAGGGGGTAATTTACATTTTCTTTTTCTTTCAGATTTGAACACTGAACCTCAAATCCAGGAATCAACTTCAGAGCTGGATATTTCTATGGAACAATCATCCAAGAAAAGTCTTTTAAGGGATACTTCTTGGATTTCAGTGTTGGGAGGTTTCTGGGAATGTTATGCTGAGTTAAAGGAGGAACAAAGCAATGAGACTCAACATTTTAGACAAGTAGGAATCACCAAAGGGAAATCCCGTCATGAAGTGAGTGGCCATGAATATACTGAAAATGACCAAAAATCTAATTTAGAGGCATCCCTTTTTTCACAAAAGAGGTCATCAGTAAGAAAGAATCTTCATAAATATGATAGACAGAGAAATAGCTTCAGAAAGTATTCAAAGATAAAACAACATAATAGAATCTGTGTAAAGCAGATATTTTCTAATGCTGATAAATGTCAGAAATCCATTAATTATAACTTTGACCTTAATGAAAAACTTAGAATTCATAATGGAAATAAACATTATGAATATAATGAATATGGAAAGTCTTTCCTTCAGAACACTGAACTTATTCTACATCAGCAGACACATACTGTAAAAAAACTTTATGATTGCAATTATTGTGGAAAAACCTTCCACTATAGATCACAGCTTATTGACCATCAGAGAATCCACACTAGAGAGAAACCTTATGTATGTAATGAATGTGGGAAGGCCTTCCATCAAAATTCATACCTTCAGAGACATCAGAGAATTCATACTGGAGAAAAACATTATGAATGTACTGAATGTGGGAAAGCCTTCCTACGGGCCACTGAACTTGCTCACCATCAGAGAACACATACAGGAGAAAAACCTTATGAATGCAATGAATGTGGGAAAGCCTTCCACAAGAATTCATACCTTCGAAGACATCAGAGAATTCATACTGGAGAGAAACCTTATGCATGTACTGAATGTGGGAAGACCTTCCTTCGGTCTCCTGAACTTACTCAACACCAGAGGACACATACTGGAGAAAAACCTTATGAATGCAATGAATGTGGGAAGGCCTTCCGCTGTAAATCACATCTTACTGACCATCAGAGAATCCATACTAGCGAGAAACCTTTTGTATGTAGTGAATGTGGGAAGGCCTTTCTCCGGAGTACAAATCTTAGTCAGCACCAGAGGACCCATACTAGAGAAAAACCATATGAATGTAGTGAATGTGGGAAGGCCTTTGGTCAGAAAGCACATCTTACTCATCATCATAGAATTCATACAGGAGAGAAACCTTATGAGTGCAATAAATGTGGGAAGGCCTTCCACCAAAATTCATACCTTAGAAGACATTTGAGAATTCATACTGGAGAGAAACCCTATGTATGTAATGAGTGTGGGAAAGCCTTCCTTCGGGCCACTGAACTTGGTCAACACCATAGAACACATACAGGAGAAAAACCTTATGAATGCAGTGAATGTGGGAAGACCTTTGGTCAAAAGGCAAAACTTATTCAACATCATAGAATTCATACTGGAGAGAAACCATATGTGTGTAATGAATGTGGGAAGGCCTTTATCCGGAGCACTAATCTGAATCAGCACCAGAGAACTCATACTGGAGAAAAACCTTATCAGTGCAATGAATGTGGGAAGGCTTTCTTTCAGAGGGCAGATCTTACTCAACATAATAGAACTCATACTGGAGAGAAACCTTATATATGCAGGGAATGTGGAAAGGCCTTTTGTCAGAAGGCAGCTCTTACTCAGCATAATAGAATTCATACTGGAGAGAAGCCATATGTCTGCAGTGACTGTGGGAAGGCTTTCCACTGGAGCACAGTACTTGCACAACATCGAAGAACCCATACTGGAGAGAAACCTTTTGAATGTAGTGAATGTGGGAAGGCTTTCAGTCAGAGGGCAAAACTTATTCGACATCAGCGATTTCACACTGGAGAGAAACCATATGAGTGTTTAGAATGTGGCAAGGCCTTCTGTCAGAAAGCAGATCTTAATTTACATAATAGAATTCATACTGGAGAGAAACCTTATAAATGCAATGAATGTGGGAAGACCTTTCGCTATAATTCACACCTTACTCAACATCAGAATATTCATACAGGGGAGAAACCTTATGAATGCAGTGAATGTGGAAAAGCCTTCTTCTGGAGAACGGCCCTTAATCAGCACCGGCAAATTCATGCAGGGGAGAAATCTGTTTGATGTAATAGGTGCAGATCAATTTGTTTCCCAGGATCACAGTATATATGACACCAGAGATTCATACAGGCCAGAATATGAAAAGCCTCTGTAAGAGAATCAATTCCTGAACATCAGAGAGTACCTACTCAAGAGAAATTTTTTTAATGTAATGATTGATTTAAAGTTTTCCCCCAGAAATAAAAAGCCTTGCTAAATATGTTTAATGCCAGAGAGAGACTATATGAATATATAGGACTTGGGAATCATGTTTGTGAATAATGATGACACATGCAGAGGTTCCTCAGGAGTGTTGTTGCAGAATGAGAAGTGCCCTTTCTTTTATGACCAAAGAATTTATTTTGTTTGCTTAACTAAACTTATTTTTTACATGGGAGGGTTGATGGAAAGGTAGACGAGTGGGAAATTATGCTATTAAAAAAAACAATTATGACTTTATGTCTTAAAATTAAAACTAAGTTTTGATTCTGAGGCAGAAGAGTGGTATGGGTTAGGCAGTTAGGGTTAAGTGACTTGTACAGGGTCACACAGCTAGGAAGTATGTGAGACCAGATTTGAGCACAGGTCCTCCTGACTCCAGGACTGATACTCTATCCACCGCGCCCCTATGGTTGTATTTTTTAAAGCCTAGATGAAATGTAGAAAGCAAACCTTTCATCTCATTCACAGAACTTAAAACAATTGTGCTTAGGTTCTTGCAATGGTAAAGGGATGCAGACTAGTGTCTCATGGAATTGGGTTTAGACCTAATCAAATGGCGGAACCCAAGGAATATTCAGTGTGGGTTTAGTGGTAGTTTGCTGGGAGGCCTTTATAGTAGTGCCTTAGGGAGGAGCAGTTCTTGGACCTGGGCTGTTTTACCATTTTTGTGAGCGACTCATAGAAAGCATGGATAGCACGGTCATCGAATTTGTGGATGGCAGATGGCACGGGCCTGCTAAGCATCATTAACATACTGAATGACATTTGAAATACGAAAGAACCTTGACAGACAGGAACATTGAACTAAATAGAAGATGAAAAGGATGAAAGTGAAGCCCTTGTCCTTGGGTTCTATGAGTCAAATCCCAAGTATAAGAAGGGAAAGGAATGGGTAGACAATGTTGGGGGGGTTTTAAGACTTCGTTTCAACATAACAAGGATAATAGCAGATTGAGTGTTGGAGGGGCATAGAATTCAGGCAGTGTTGGTAGAGTTGTGAATAGATCCAACCATTTGGGGAAATGACAAAGAATTACGCAAAAAATGTCACTGACCTGTTTATATGTCTGCCCTGTTCTAGTCTCACTTCTATTCAGAGAAAGGTCCCTAATCTAAATAAAAATACTCACAGCAACAGGTTTTTGTGTTAACATATATGTCAGTCAAACTAAGTGGCCATCGCCTGGGGAATGGCTGAACAAGTTTGGGGCTATTTGTGCAATTACAGATTATTGTACCACAGGAAATGGTGGATGTGGGGGATTCAGAGAAACAGAGAAAGATCTAGATGAAGTGACAAGTTGAAGAAAGCAGATCTGGGAGAACACTTTGACTACAGTGATGTGAACGAGAGCAGAGCTAAAAAACAAGCAAATTTGTTAGTTGCGATCAACCAATAAGCAGTTCTGTAGCTACCATATTCCTGCTATTGTTCTTGGGTTCTTTGGTTTCTTTAATGTGTTTATGACATGATCTTTTATACCTTGGTCCTACATCCATTTGGAGCTTAGTTTGATATAAGGGGTCACCTGGTGGTCAAAATTGAATTCCTCACATCCAGCTGTCCAGGGTGATGAATTCTCATCCTTGTAGCTGGGGTCTTTGGGCTTACTGATTTGCTTAGCTACTAGATAGTTTCCTCTGTGTGTTGTATTCCAAATGTGTTCCCCTGATTGAAGTATTTGGGGCCAATACAAAACTATTTTGAGAATTACTGTCGCATAGTTTAGTTTTAGATGTAGCACTGCAGCCCCCTCTTTATTCCTACTTTTCATTATTTCCCTTGGGATTCTTGACATTTATTGTCTCCACATGAATTTTATTTTTTTTTCTAGTTCTACAAAGGAATTCGTTAGTATTTTGATTAAGACACTAAATGTGTAAATTGATTTAAGTATTGTCATTTTTACTATATTGATTTATCCTACCCATAGTCAATGTCTTTCTAATGATTTAAACCTGTCATTCTGTAAACAGTTATTTGTATTTATATTAACATATTTCTGGTGTACATCTTGGTACTCCTGAGTATTTTATATATTCTGTAGCTAATTGAATGGAATTATTCTTTCTGTCCTGCTGTGTATATTGTTATTATACAGAAATGTTAATGAGTTTTGTGGATTTATCTTATATCTGGCCAATTTGCTGAAGTTATTGTTTCAGTTAATTTTTTTGTTAACTTACAAAGAATGGTAATTTCCCTTTCTCGTCTTATTGTATTTCTACTATATCAGATAGAGAGGGTGACTGCATTCTTCTTTCATTCCTGATTTTATTGGAAAGAATTCTACTTTATCTCCACTGCATATAGCAGTAGCTCTTGGTTTTAGATACATATTATTTACTTTTATGAAAAGATACTTCTAGTCCTCAAGTTTGGAATATTTCTAATAGATGGTTGTATTTTGTCAAAAGCTTTTTCTGCATCTGTTGATATAATCATACTTTTGCAGGTTTTATTATATAGTTAGTTAAATTTTAGTTTTTTTCTAAAATTAAACTTGAATATTATAATACTAAAGTAAGGACACATGGAAAAAGTTAACTACCATATATATGGATGGAGAAAAAGTCCAAGATTAAGCAGGGATAGAGAAGATCACATAAGATAGAAGGTATAATTTTGATTATATATAATTTAAAAGTTTATATACCAACATCTAAGGAAGGTAAGAAAGGAAGTAATGGGGAAAAGTCATTACAATAAATTTTCTAATAAATGTCTCATTTCCAAGCTAGACGAGGCACAGATTCAAATTTATAAGAATATGAGCCATTCCCCAATTGATATATGGTCTGAGGATATCATCAGGAATCCAGCTTAGCTATATATGTATCTATGAGTATATATATATATATAATCATTTTATTGCTATTACTTATATAGCACTTTAAGCTTTGCAAAACACCTTTTATATGTTACTCAGTGATCTTTAAATTAACCCTATAAGACAGATACAAATCTGGCCTCAGACACTTCCCAGCTGTGTGACCCTGGGCAAGTCACTTGACCCCCATTGCCTACCCTTACCACTCTTCTGCCTTGGAGCCAATACACAGTATTGACTCCAAGATGGAAGGTAAGGGTTTAAAAAAAAAAGACAGATACAATTATTATTTCCATTATAGAATAAGAGAAACTGATGCAGACAGAGATTTAATGACTTCACCAAAGACACAGAGCTAGTAAATATCTCAGACAGAATTTGAACTCAGTTTTTCTCAGCTGGCAGTCCTGTATTCATATCTATCTAGCTAAAAACACAATGGTCCAGATCACTATGAATTAGAGGAATACACATTACAGCAATTCAGAGATCACACCTGACATTTATCAGATTGGCAAAGATGACAAAAGTGATGTATGTTGGAAAAGCTGTGTAGAAAGAGGTGCACTGATACATTTTTGGTGGAACTGTGACAATATCCACTTTCTGACAAAGGTGATAAGAGATGGAGTGTAGAATGATGTGTATTTTTTTTTTCATATATACAGTGAAGAGGAAATGGCTTTTGCTTGACTATATTTGTTATACAGAATTGTTTTTCAACATGGTGGATGTTGAGAGGGAGATATATACATATATTAATTTAAAGAGTTTGGGGTATTGCTACATATGTGGAATGTTACATGCACTTTCAATTGAGGTCATGGTTGTTTATACCTTAATTATTTAATTTGTTACAAGAATGAAAGTAACCTGAAAATGTAAAACAACAACAACAACAACAACAAAAACCAACCCAGTTAAATAAAATATTTTTAAAAACGAAAATAATACATAAAATTAATACCAGGCCATTTTAGCCATGACCAAGCAATCATCTTTGGAACTACAGATAAATATGGCACTCTGTTCTTTAATGAATAAAAGGAATCTGGTCTGTATGCCATCAGACGTGTTTCTGTTGGTTTTTTAAAAATCCTTTCTATTGCATTAGGAGAATCCAATGGGAGAGTATAAGAAAAGGAACATTGAAATCAAATTGCGTTGGCAAAATTTAAAGAGACTGGGATCTTTTAAAGGTCAATAGAAGTCAGCAGGATATAGTCCGAAAAGGCAGTGTTGGGCTGTTGAGTGAGTTATGTTGTCTGGAAATGAGGGCGTAGATAGTCTTGTCCTCTACGGCCCTAGCCGGCCCAGATCAGGGGCTTTGTACGCTAGACTAAGCACCACACTTTAGAAAGGACTTTGAGAAACCTGAGGGTGTCGAGAGCAGAGCAACTAGCGGAGCAAACGCTCTCAATTTTATGCCCCACCAAGGTTGATTGAAGGAACGGTGGTTGACATGGATAGAGATTTAGGGTGGCATTTGGGAGCTGTCTACAAGTGTGGCTGGGAAGAAAGTTTAAAGTTCTGCCGGACAACAAGGAAGCGAAAGAAGCGACGATCGGGTGCTCAGGGAAGGCAGGCACACTCACTGAGGCCCCGCCTAGAGGCCGGGAGCCTCCGACAGCCAAGCCCTCCCCAGGCTCAAAGTTTCAGTACTAAGGACAGCTCACCGGGTCCAAGGGGAAGCGGGCTAAAGCCCGGGGTTTTCAGGAGCCTCGAAGATCCGGTTAGTTCCCCGGGGTTTCTCCTGGATTCGCCTCATCAGAATGTCTGGGGCTGGAAGGGGGCACCTCAACACAGTAGGGCTCCTCCCCCGTTCCCGGAGACTGCTACAGAGGATAAAACACAGGGAGAGGGGCTGCCTCGCGAGGGGCTGCCTCTCGAGGGACAACCTGGAGAGACTCTGCCTCACCAGACTGTCTCTTCCAATTCAGCACCGTCCGCGCCCATCGACGGCTGACCAATAAGCTGGCCGGGCTCTAGAATGATCAGGTCAGCCTCGGGACTCAAGAACACTAGCTCCACCCATCTCCGAACTACATTTCCCAGAAGGCGCAGCGGGGAGCAGCTGGTACATGACGTCACTTCCTGTTCCATTCGCCTTTGACAGTCAGTCTAGTCCTGCGAGAGGTTCTGAGACCGAGCTCTAGCCTGGATCCTGCTTTAGAGGTGAGACAGGTCGCTGCGCCCGGGGGCCGGAGGGGAGAAGGGCTTGACAGGCCGCCTGGCCGCTCGGTACCCGCCAAAGTAGGGCCCCCAAGTTCGGGTTGATGTCCATCCCAGTATCTTAGGGTTTGTGTTGAGGGTAAAAGGGGGAAGCACGTACCTGCGTAGTTAGGCCGCCTGTCCCCGCCGCTCGGCTCAGCTTCTCCCTTCCCCAACCGCCCCCCACTCCCCGTCCTCTCAACCTCGCCCATCCCCCACTTGGCCCCTCCACTCGGCCCCGCCTCTTTCAGGAGAGGCGTTAATTGGTGGGACTTGGGGGCGGGAACCTCAGGCCACACCCTCGTCCGTGGCTCTTCCCCCAGCTTCCTCCCGTGTCCTGGCCTGTGAAATGGTCACTCTGGGTCCTGGGGGGTGGGGGTGGGGCTTTGCCTTGGTCTGTTTCCCCACCCCCACCCGCCACGGGCCAGAGCTGCCTGGGGTCAGCATCAGCGCCGCACCTCTCAGGGATCCCCTCTCTTCCCCAGGAGAGATCCCTGTCCAGTTCGAGGGGCGGAACAGCAGAGACAAAGACGAAGTGATGGCTCCTGGGCCCCCCAGACCAGGGGCCCCCCAGGTGAGCGGGTCTCCCTTTTTGCCCCGGTCTCCAAGAGGTGACATTCAAGGTGTCCTCCGTGGGAGTGGCCCCCTTCCCAGGAGAGGGGACTCCTTCATGGCTCCCCCCCATCTCCCCTGCACAGGCACCTGCTGTGTGTGTGCCCAGCCTGCAAAGACAAACTGCAATGGGAGGCCTAGAGGTCGCGGGTGCTGGGAGAAGATAGGGGCCAGTCTCTTGGCTCTTTGGGCCCCCCCTTCCCAGCTGTCTTGGCAGGGGGACAGGGGGCTTCACCCCCAAGCTCTAGGAGTCAGACCCCTTCTCTGTCCCCACACCCCAAGGCCACACCATCTCTGGTGCCCCACCTTGGCTTCTTCGCTGGTCATGGCATTCAAGGCTCCTGGTTCTTCCCCCAGGGTCAGGATGTAGCCCCATTTTGGGGTCCGAGAGCTCCCAGAGGAGCCCCCAGTTGCTGACTGTCTTAGCATCTGGTAGGAGGAAGGCGGTGAGATTTTGGCTCTGAGCCCCCAGATTTGGCAGAGATTTAGCTGGGGTCCCCACTTTGCTCCTTGCCCCTCCCTAGGGTCCCTGGCCCGTTGCCCCCACCCCACCCCAATCCTGAGCAAATGCATGAATGTTCCAGGGGATGGTGACATTCCGGGATGTGGCTGTGATCTTCTCCCCGGGGGAGTGGAGGCTCCTGGACCCTCCCCAGAAGCAGCTGTACCGAGAGGTGATGCTGGAGAACTACCGGACCCTGGTGTGGCTGGGTAAGGGCTCTGGGCTCTGGGCACTGGGCTCTGTCCCTGGGGCCTGTGCTGCAGCCATGTCCAGGGCCAGGCGGGCAGGAGACAGAGCAGTCCAAGGGGGCTGCTGTGGCCAAGAGATGCCAGGCAGTCCCAGTCTCAGTCCTGGTCTGAGGGCCCCACAGGCCAGACTCTGTCCCCAGTGCCAGACTATACCCCCCTGCACCCTCCCATGTCCCTGTGTCTCCTAGAACACCTGCCAGATATGCCCTGTACCCCTTTCCATGTCCCCCCATGCTGCCATGTTTCCTAGTTTTCCCGCCAGCACTTCCTTCCTCTGCCTCCTGCATGGCCCCCAGAGCAGCCCAGCACCCCCTGTTCCTGGAAGAGAGGAGGGCTGGGGTTGAATTTGGGGGTGTCTCTGCCACCCTTTGCTATTTCCCCCAAGCAGGCTTTGTGGGTGCCAAGCCAGAGGTGATCTCTCATCTGGAGCAAGGGGATGCACCCTGGGTGCCCGAGGACCCTTTTCCAAGTGGCAGCTGCACAGGTAAGTGAGGAAATGCCAGCAGACGGGGCTGTTCTGAGACTGAGAGTCACCCCTGGTGCCCAGGTCTCTATGGCAGGCATGAGCAAGCTCTGCCACCTCCCCTCAGCCAGTCTGTGGTCTGACTTCTCTCATGCCTCTGGTCTTGTCTTTGGGCTTCTTCCTTTCTCTGGGCCTTCCTCTGGCATTGAGGGATGAAGGCCTGGTGCCATCCCTGAGTGGGGATCTGCTGCCCAGCATGCCCTCCCAGAGTGCTCCCAGGCCTGGCACACATTCTCAACAAACGGCGTCTTGTCCAGCTTCCATTCGAGGGCAAGGCCAGGCCTGGAAAACCATGCTGGGCATTTGTGCACTGGAGCTGTGCCCAAGAATGCCTTTACACTTTGGTTGGAGTTATCATTCAATTCCATGCTTAAGGAAAGCGTAATGGAAGACCTTTGTGTCCTTTCACTTTGTTTTCATTTTATTTTATTTTC